>NC_057809.1:564130578-564218339 GCF_018294505.1 Triticum aestivum | reverse complement strand
TCTTCACTTGGAGTGTTTTTGAAACTTAGGCGAATCGGGTTCGCGGCTAAGACCCCGAATGAGAGAGTCGCTCTTCACTCGGAGTGTTTTTGAAACTTAGGCGAATTGACTCCGCGGCTAAGCCCCCGAGTGAGAGGGTTGCTCTTCACTCGGAGTAGTTTTGAAACTTAGACGAATCGGGTTTGCGGCTAAGCCAGCCACTGGGGGATTTCAACACATATGCTTAAGGGAAAACAAGCATTAAGATACTGCAAAAATCTTGTCTTTGATAAGCAAACTAAAGGATTCTTATTACAACTCATTGATCCGAGTTTTTAGGTACAAAACGGCGGAGCAGATCTGCATTCCACGAGCGCGTCTCATCTTCTTTCTTGGCTATGTTGTAAAGGTGATATGCCCCGTTGTGGAGCACCTTGGTGATAATGAAGGGTCCTTCTCAGGCCGGAGCAAGCTTGTGAGGCCGCTTCTGGTGCACTCGGAGCACAAGGTCTCCTTCTTGAAATGCTTGACCTATGACATTTCGGGCATGGAATCGACACAGGTCTTGTTGATAGATGGTCGACCGGATCAGAGCCATCTCTCGCTCTTCCTCTAAGAGATCAACTCCGTCTTGGCGTGTCTGTTCCGCTTCAGCTTTAGAGAAGAGTTCCACTCGGGGAGCATTGTGCAGCAAATCACTTGGGAGCACGGCCTCAGCACCATACACCATGAAGAAAGGGGTCCGATCAGTCGACGGGTTGGGAGTTGTTCTCAGTCCCCATAAGACCGATGGCAATTCTGTTACCCAAGCTCCAGCAGCATGCTTGAGGTCGCGCATCAGTCGGAGTTTCAACCCTTGAAGGATCAAGCCATTCGCTCTCTCTGCCTACCCATTCGACTGCGGGTGCGCAATAGTTGCGTAATCGACCCGAGTGCCTTGGGAATCGCAAAATGCTATGAACTCATCAGAATCAAAGTTGGAGCCGTTATCTGTGATAATGCTGTGACGAACTCCATATATGAATATCAACTCTCTGATGAAACTGATGGCAGTGCTTCAGTCAAGATTCTTGATAGGCTTGGCTTCGATCCATTTGGTGAATTTGTCGACTGCTATGAGCAAATGAGTGAAACCACTTCTGCCGGTCTTGAAGGGTCCAACCATGTCCAATCCCCAAACTGTAAAAGGCCAGATGAGTGGAATAGTCTTCAGGGAGGATGCAGGCTTGTGGGACATATTTGAGTAAAATTGGCACCCTTCACACTTGTTGACTATATCTTTAGCCATCTCATTTGCATGCGGCCACTAAAATCCTGCTCGATATGTTTTGGCTACGATGGTCCGAGAGGACGCATAGTGACCACAGGTCCCCGAGTGGATCTCATTTAGGATCAGTCGACCTACTTCTGGAGACATGAAATGCTGAGCAACTCTGGTAACACTTTATCTGTAGAGCTAACCGCCTATCACTATGAAGGCTTTGGATTGATGGACAATCTAGCGGGCCTCATCCTCATCCTCTGGGAGCTCCTGCCTGGGTAGATATGCGATATATGGCACCGTCTAATCGGGAGTGATCACTAAAACCTCCATGATCAAGTTGACTACAGCTGGGACTTCAATCTCAGTCGGATCAGTTGAGCTTATCGGTTGGGGGGCTCTTTTGTAAAAGGATCTTCTTGAACTGACGGGGTGTGGAGATGCTCCAAGAACACATTACTGGGAATAGGTTTCCGAGTGGAACCTATCTTCGCCAGATCATCCGTAGCTTGATTCTTGATTCGGGATATGTGGTGGAGCTCTAACCCTTCAAACTTCTTCTCTAGATTCCTCACTGCATTGCAATAACCAGTCATAGCTGGGCTCCTAATATCCCACTCCTTCATCACCTGATTGACCACCAAGTCTGAGTCGCCGTAGACCATCAAGCGACGGACGCGGGGTGAGATGGCCATACACAACCCATACGGAAGTGCTTCTTACTCAGCCTCATTATTTGAAGAATCGAAATGAATCTAGAGGACATAACTGAGCTTGTCACCTCTAGGGGATACCAGGACCACTCCAGCACCAGACCCATTCAACATCTTGGACCCATCAAAGAACATAGTCCAATGTTCCGAGTGAATCTGATTCGGTTGTTGCTGTTCGATCCACTCTGCGAGGAAATTAGCTATTTCTTGAGACTTTATTGCTTTCTTTGCCTTGAACTTGATATCCAAAGGAAGGAGTTCAATCACCCACTTGGTCACTCGACGGTTGCGTCCCGATTGTTCAGAATTTCTAATAATGGAGCATCACTGACGAGTGAAACCGAGTGGTCTGTGAAGTAGTGTGCAACTTTCTTCATGGTCATATAAATCCCATAGGCAAGCTTCTGGTAATGTGGGTACCTTTGCTTGGACGGAGTCAAGACTTCAGAAATGTAGTACACTAGGTGTTGAAATTTGTAGGCTTTGCATTCTTCTTCTCGCTTGACTGTGAACACTGTGCTGACAACCTGTCCAATGGCTGCAATATACAGTAGTAGAGGCTCCTTGCTGATTGGGGCAATAAGCACCGGCTGGGTGGAAAGCACGAGTTTGAGCTCTACAAACGTTGCTTTGGCTTCAGGAGTCCACTCGAACTTATTAGACTTCTTCATCAGTCGGTAAAGAGGCAATGCCTTTTCACCGAGACAAGAAATGAATCGGCTCAATGCAGCCAAACAACCAGTAAGCTTCTGATCATCGTGCACACACATGGGGCTTTTCATTCGGAGAATTGCGCCAATCTTTTCTGGGTTTGCATCTTCCTCGTTCGGAAACGAGAAAACCGAGTAACTTTCCGCCTGGGACTCCGAAGGTGCACTTTGATGGATTGAGCTTGATATCATATCTTCTTAAGTTGGCAAATGTTTCAGCGGGATCAGTCAGCAGGTCGGAACCTTTACATGACTTAACCACGATATCATCCATGTATGCCTCCATGTTTCGACTGATTTGAGTGAGCAAGCACTTCTAAATCATGCTCATGAATGTGGCGCCAGCATTCTTGAGACCAAAGGGCATGGTAACATAGCATAAGCACCCGAATGGGGTGATGAAGGCTGTTTTTATTTCATTGGGTCAATACAGTCGGATCTGATGGTACCCGGAATATGCATCCAAAAAGGACAGACGCTCACATCCCGCAGTTGAGTCGACAATCTGGTCGATGCGGGGGGGGGGAGGGAAATGATCTTTCAGGCAGGCCCGATTGATGTGCTTGAAATCGATACACATACGAAGTGAATCATCTTTCTTGGGGACCATGACAACATTGACGAGCCACTCAGAGTGGTATATCTCGCGTATGAACTCAGCTGCCAGAAGCCAAGCCACTTCCTCGCCAATTGCCTTCCTTTTCTCCACAGCGGACCAACAAAAATGCTCTTTGACAGGTTTTGCTTTTGGGTCGACTCGCAAACGGTGCTCAGCCAGTCCCCTAGGTACACCCGGCATGTACGATGGTTTCCATGTGAAGATGTCCCAGTTCTCATGGAGGAACTGGATGATCGCTTCTTCCTATTTGATGTCGAGTGTTGTTGATATGTGGGTCGGAGCAGCATTGGGATTAGTCGGGTGAATATGGACAGGCTTTGTTTCACCTAACGACTGAAACGCGGACTCTGAAGCAAGCTTCTTAGCTCGCAACAAGTCACTCGGGTCTGCATTCTTCTGATATTCTTCCCACTCTACTATCGCCATCTGCTCATCGGCAATCTTTAAGCCCTTCTGGAGGCATTCTTCCGCTCTTTGCCCATTCCCTGTGACTGTAATCACACCTCTAGGACCAGGCATCTTCAACATGAGGTACATGTAACACGGTCGAGCCATGAAACGAGCATATGCAGATCTGCCCAGAATGGCGTGATAGGCACTGTGAAAGTCCACCACCTCAAACATCAACTTTTCCTTGCGATAATTCTTTGAATCACCGAAAACCACATCAAGAGTGATCTGACCGAGTGAATCGGCTTTCTTTCCTAGGATGACTCCGTGGAATCGAATTTTGCTCTCGCTGAGCTTGGACATCGGGATGCCCATCCCTCAAAGGGTCTCAACATATAGGATGTTCAAACCAATGCCACCATCCATCAGAACCTTGGTCAGTCAGGTGCCCCCAACGACTGGGTCGACCACCAACGCTTGCCGCCCAGGGGTAGCAATGTGCGCTGGGTGATCGGACTGGTCGAATGTAATGGGATTCTTTGACCATTTTAAATAAGTCATGGTTGCCGGAGCAACCATGTTCACCTCACAATTGATAACTTTCAGTCGACTTTTGCTCTCGATGTCAGCAAAAATCACTAAAGTGGCATTGACATTAGGGGAACCATCATCTTCCTCTTTATCCTCCTCCTTATTAGACTCCTTTTCCTTATCATTGGGCTGACCCTCTCGGAAGCTCTGGATCAGGTGTCGACACTGCCGAGTGGTGTGCTTCGGCAGAATCAAGTTACCCTCTTCATCTTTTTTGGTATGTATGTGACACGGCAAATCAAGAACACTGTTTCCCGCTTGATCTTTCACTTTCTTGGGGTCCACGGACCTTTAGGTTTTCGTTTGAACTTCCCTTGATTCAAACTGATACGTCTCCATCGTATCTACTTTTCCAGACACTTTTGACCTTGTTTTGACTCTAACTTGCATGATTTGAATGGAACTAACCCGAAATGATGTTGTTTTCAGCAGAATTGCCATGGTGTTATTTTTGTGCAAAAATAAAATTCTCGGAATGACCTGAAACTTCACAGAGAATATTTTTGGAATTTATAAAAAATACTGGCGAAAGAATCAACACCAGGGGGCCCACACCCTATCCACGAGGGTGGAGGGCGCCCCCCTGGGGCGCGCCCCCTGCCTCGTGGGTCCCCTGAGGCTCCACCGACCTCAACTCCAACTCTTTATATTCACGTCCGGGGAGAAAAAATCAGGGAGAAGGATTCATCACGTTTTACGATACGGAGCCGCCGCCAAGCCCTAATCTCTCTCAGGAGGGCTGATCTGGAGTCCTTTCAGGGCTCCGAAGAGGGGAATCCGTCGCCGTCGTCATCATCAACCTTCCTCCATCACCAATCTCATGATGCTCACCACCGTGCGTGAGTAATTCCATCATAGGCTTGCTGGATGGTGATGGGTTGGATGAGATTTATCATGTAATCGAGTTAGTTTTGTTAGGGTTTGATCCCTAGTATCCACTATGTTCTGAGATTGATGTTGCTATGACTTTGCTATGCTTAATGCTTGTCACTAGGGCCCGAGTGCCATGATTTTAGACAGAACCTATTATCTTTTCATGAATATATGTGAGTTCTTGATCCTATTTTGCAAGTCAATAGTCACCTACTATGTGTTATGATCCGGTAACCCCGAAGTGACAATAATCGGGACCACTCCAGGTGACGACTATAGTTTGAGGAGTTCATGCATGTATTCACTAAGTGTTAATGCTTTGGTCCGGTACTCTATTAAAAGTAGGCCTTAATATCCCTTAGTTTCCAATAGGACCCCACTGCTACTGGAGGGTAGGACAAAAGATGTCATGCAAGTTCTTTTCCATAAGCATGTGTGACTATATTCGGAATACATGCCTACATTACATTGATGAACTGGAGCTAGTTCTGTGTCACCCTATGTTATAACTATTGCATGAGGAATCGCATCCGACATAATTATCCATCACTGATCCATTGCCTACGAGCTTTTCACATATTGATCTTTGCTTACTTACTTTTCTGTTGCTACTATTACAATCACTACAAAACTACCACTGTTACCTTTGCCACTGTTACCGGTACTTCCATATTACTTTGCTACTAAATACTTTGCTGCAGATATTAAGTCTTTCAGGTGCGGTTGAATTGTCAACTCAACTGTTAATACTTGATAATATTCTTTGGCTCCCCTTGTGTCGAATTAATAAATTTGGGTTGAATACTCTACCCTCGAAAACTGTTGCGATCCCCTATACTTGTGGGTTATCAAGACTATTTTCTGGTGCCGTTGCCGGGAGCATAGCTCTATTCTTTGAGTCACTTGGGATTTATATCTGCTGATCACCATGAGGAACTTGAAAGATGAGAGAACCAAGATTTTCCCCTCAACTACGAGGGGAGGTAAGGAACTGCCATCTAGCTCTGGACTTGATTCACCTTCTGTTTTGAGTAAACTTGCGATGCCTACTCCTGCTATTGATTCTGATATGTCGCATGTTATTGATGATGCCACTTCTGCTATGCATGATGCTTATCATGAAACTACTTCTATGCTTAATAATACTGTGCCAGTAGGTGAATTTCTTGATGAACAACTTGCTAGGGTTAAAGAGAATGAAATTATTGAAACCGATAATATCGATGAAAGTGATGATGAAGATTCTCCCCCTAGATATGAATTGCCTGATGTGCCTGAGGGTTATGTTATGGATGAAGAAACTGCTAGAGATCTTTTTGGTTGCAAAGATAGATATGATCTTAAGAAATTGTTAGCTAAGCTGAAAGAAAAATCTTTGAATGCTAGAATGAAATATGACCCTGCTTTTGCTACTTCACCTATCTGTATTTCTGATAAGGATTGTGATTTCTCTGTCGGTCCTGAGATAATTACTTTGGTTGAATTTGATCCATTTTATGGGTATGAATCTGAAATTGTTGTGGCACATCTTACTAAATTGAATGATATAGCCACCCTATTCACTAATGAGGAAAAATTCGTTACTACTATATCCTTAAGTTATTTCCATTCTCATTAAAGGGTGATGCTAAAATATGGTTTAATTTTCTTGATCCTGGTTGTGTGCGTAGTCCCCAGGATATGATTTATTACTTCTCTGCTAAATATTTCCCCGCTCATAAGAAACAAGCTGCCTTAAGGGAAATATATAATTTTGTGCAAATTGAAGAAGAGAGTCTCCCACAAGCTTGGGGGAGGCTTATCCGATTACTTAATGCTTTGCCTGATCATCCTCTCAAGAAAAATGAAATACTTAATATATTTTATAATGGACTAACCGATGCTTCCAGAGACCACCTGGATAGTTGTGCTGGTTGTGTTTTCAGGGAAAGAACTATTGATCAAGCTGAATTGCTAGTGAATAATATGTTGAGTAATGATAATGATTGGACACTTCCTGAACCAACTCCTAAGCCAACTTCGAAGAAAAGGGGTATTCTATTTCTCGGTCCTGAAGATATGCAAGAGGCAAAGAAATCTATGGAAGAAAAGGGTATTAAAGCTGAAGATGTTAAGAATTTACCACCTATTAAAGAAATACATGGTCTTGATAACCCGACATAGGTAGTAAAGGTAAATTCTCTCTATAGATTTGATAAAGGTGAAATCCCATCTACTAAGTTTGCTAGCCAATGGTTGGATGAGTTTGATAATTTTATTGTTAAACAAGAAGACTTCAATGCTTATGCTAGTAGACAATTGAAACGTAATGCTTATATGATTGAACACTTAAGTGATTATATGTCTAGAGTTAAAGGTGAGCTTAAACTTATTAGTAAACATGCTTCTATGGTTACCACTCAAGTAGAACAAGTGCTTAAAACTCAGAATGATTTGCTCAATGAATTAAATAATAAGAAAAATGATAATGTTGTTAGAGTTGTGACTAGAGGGGGTAAAATGACTCAAGAACCTCTTTATCCTGAGGGCCACCCTAAGAGAATTGAGCAAGATTCTCAGAGAACTAATGTTGATGCACCTAGTCCTTCTAAGAAGAAGAAAAATGATAGGACTTTGCATGCTTCTAGTGAACCTGTTGTTGACACACCTGAGAATCCCAATGATATTTCCATTTCTGATGCTGAAACACAATCTGGTAATGGAACCTAGTGATAATGTTAATGATGATGTTCATGTTGATGCTCAACCTAGTAATAACAATGATGTAGAGATTGAACCTGTTGTTGATCTTGATAACCCACAATCAAAGAATCAACATTATGATAAGAGAGACTTTGTTGCTAGGAAGCATGGTAAAGAAAGAGAACCATGGGTTCAGAAACCCATGCCTTTTCCTCCTAAAACATCCAAGAATAAGTGATGATGAGGATTTTGACCGCTTTGCTGAAATGATTAGACCTATCTTTTTGCATATGTGTTTGACTGATATGCTTAAAATGAATCCGTATGCTAAGTATATGAAAGATATTGTTACAAATAAAAGAAAGATACCGGAAGCTAAAATTTCCACCATGCTTGCTAATTATACTTTTAAGGGTGGAATACCAAAGAAACTAGGAGATCCTAGAGTACCAACTATACTGTGCTCCATTAAAAGAAACTATGTTAAAACTACTTTATGTGATCTTGGAGCCGGTGTCAGTGTTATGCCTCTTTCTTTATATCGTAGACTTGATTTGAATAAGCTGACACCTACTGGAATATCTTTGCAAATGGCCGATAAATCAACTGCTATATTTGTCGGTATTTGTGAGGATGTGCCTGTTGTGGTTGCAAACGTTACTATTTTAATGAACTTTGTTATTCTTGATATCCCCGAGGACGATGGTATGTCTATTATTCTTGGTAGACCCTTTTTGAATACTGCACGGACTGTTATTGATTGCAACAAAGGCAATGTCACTTTTCATGTTAATGGTAATGAGCATAAGGTACGCTTTTCGAGGAAACAACCTCAAGTCCACAGTATCAATTCTATTGGAAAAAACTTCAATGATTACTATTGGAGGTTTTGAATTTCCTCTTCCTACTGTCAAGAAGAAATATGATATTCTTATTGTTGGGGACGTTCATATCCCCGTTGAGGTAACTTAGTGTTATTCGAAAATTCTTCGGTTTCATGCAATTCATAAAGAGTTTGTTAACAAGACTTGATCAACCTTGTTAGTAGATTCCTTTTGATGAGCATGAGATGGATGAAGTTAGAAAACACAACTCTCTGTACCCTCCTTCTACTTTCTGTTATTTAGATTAAATAAAGCAGAAATATTATTTTATGTCTGTTTTCTGAATTATCCTTGTAATAAAAAATACCCCGAAAATAAAAGTTCTCTAAATGCGTTGAAAATGAAATATGATTTTTTAGAATATTTAAGAATTATTGGCACTGAGAACACACCAGGGGGGCACACCACCTGGCCACGAGGGCCGAGGGCGCGCCCCCTGCCTCGTGGACCCCACGTGGGCCCCCTCCACTTATTCCAGCACCCACACACTTCGTCTTCCTCCAGAAAAAATCATCCCACAGTTCAAACACGAGTTCTAGCTCATCTTGCTGCAATTTTCGATCTCCTAGCTCAAAGCTCCATTCATAAAACTGCTTTGGGGGATTGTTCTTCGGTATGTGACTCATCCAATGGTCCAATTAGTTTTTGTTCTAGTGCTTTATTTATTGCAAATTTTTGCTGCTTAGGTGACCCTGTTCTTGAGCTTGCATGTCAAATTTATATGGTCAAAAGTAGTTTTAATGCATGATATAGCCTCTAGGCACTTGTGGGAGTAGTTGCTATCAATCTTGTTGAGTTTGGTTCACTTTTATTTTGAGTCACTAAAAATTTCAGAAATTTTTCAGAGGAAGAAAAATGTTTAGGAAAATGTACCAAGGTGGTTCCTCAAGGAAGCAAGGACCAAGGCTCGCGATACGTGAGCAGGACGATGAACCACCGAGGGAAGCTCAGGTGCGGCCTTGTGAATGGCCGTCAGAGGAGTTTATGGTCCAAGCAGGCATCAAGGATGTATTTTACGCATATATGCGTAATGCTAATCTTGAGGACTTCATGTCAGATAAGTGCCGACAATACCGCTACCTAACTGATTCCTTTGTGAGAAGGTTTAAATTTACATCCTCGCGCAATTCTCACACTGTTTTATTTTATCTTTATGATAAATCATATACCATGGACCTAGAAGATTTTAATATTGCTTGTAAACTCCCGCACTGGGGCAATGTCAGTGAACCTCGCAAATCTGAATATAAAGAGTTTCTTGCTAGTATTACTGTGGGGGAATCTAGAGAAATAACACAAGCTACCATAGGGAGCACTCATTTCCCTTCCATACATTATTTTGCTCTCTTCATTGGTAGTAGCTCGTTGTTTTATAGGCTTTTTCATATTCAGTCGGAAGAGTTTAGGTAAGACTTTCAAAGAAACTCTCGACGGGAGAATCGAGTCTATTCAGGAAGAATTGCAGCAATTCTTCAATCCTAACGAAGTAATTCCGGAGGAATCCAATGAACAACAACGATTACTTAGGATCAGCTTGCGAATTTGCAGCACCATAGTAGAATCATTACCAACGGCACGCTGTGCGCCTAAGTGCGAAAAGACAGTGCAAGCTTTGTTATGCCGAAACCTAAATGTAAAGTCAGCAACACTTCTAAATGCCACTTCTTCCCGCCGCATCCGTCTTCAGGACGATATAGTCACAGGTTTTCACTTTTCAGTGAGTGAAAGATTTGTATCCGGGTCTACGTTCAAAGCTTCTACCATAGACCTAATTCGAGAAGGCTTGATAGTCCTAAGAAAGGTGAGGGTGGGGGGTTCTATTTAGGAAGAATAAGAAGAATCTCATTCATGTGTTCATGCTAACAGAAGAGCGGATCCAATACACATAAGACTTTTTTTCAGGAAATTCCTAATGTAACTGATGAATTTGGGATGTCATGCCCCACAAGTTAGTTGCCAAAGCGCTCCCTAGGAGGGCAGTCTACCACAAGATAGAGTTTGAGCCTGGAGCCAAAGCCCCAACCCCTCCATTTTAGGTTTTTCTCGGGAAAGAATTTCAGGAAGTCATATCGGCCAGATAAGCCTCTGACGGCTCCATATTGATTTTTCCCCAGTTTTCTTTCAGAAGAAGCGGGAGCCATTTTGCATTGAAACTCGGTATCAGCAGAGTCATCTCCTGAGAAAGACTTCTTTCTTATTTATACAAGATTTCAGAGAACATAGTGAAGCCCTCAAAGCGCTAACAAAGTCGTAAGTAGAGAAGTTTTCCAAAAAGATACCTCGTTTTTCCATTAAGTGTGCGTTGTCTGATGAAGAATAACGGGGGAGCCAACTCAATAACCTAGCGGAGGAACCGTCCGGACTTGAAACAGCGGATGCAACCCTTGCATTTCGTTCTTTTGTTCTTTACTCTATTTTCGCTTTGGCACTCACTTCCTTTGGAATAAGGGCATTTTTCTTCTCTACTCGTTCCGTTGACCATCAAACAGTTTCTTAATTATGTTATGTCAAATGATGGGAAAAAGGAAGGAGTAATCAAAAAAGACTAGAACTACCCGATCCGTTGAAATACGATACGAAGGAAACGGACTTCAATCCCTCATTCTTATTGTTTGTTCTTCTGATCCCCTTGTTTTTAACTCGCTTAATTCGGAAGAGGAAAACGACAGCAGCTAAAGTGAGAAATAAACAACTGCTCGGAAAGCTTCGGTTTGAGCGTTGGTTTTGATGACAGTGAAGAAAGCTCGCCCAAAAGACGTACGTGGAACCAATGATACCAAAAAAAGAATCAAATATGAGGAGAACTGGGTGCATTGGTAAACGGCTCCGCCATAGCTTGTACGACTTCTCAATCCTATTAATGGCGCTCTCCGAATAAATAAGTAGATACAGGCGGACTACATACACGTGCTCTCCGAGTAGGGAAAGTGAGAAACCTACGGTCTTCCATCCGCGGATGTGACAAATCCAATCCAATTTGGTCTTGTCCTGTGGCTCGGACCCGGTCGCGTAAATGCAGCTACCACTACGACGGGATACTATAGTTATTTACTCTGTTTCAATCCCTATTTGGCCATTCAACAGTAGCGTACGGCCTTTGGAAAGCATCTCTTCCTAGAGGGGACTCCCGCTTGTGATCTTCTTCCTTGGGTCGGAGAAAATAGAACTTACCAATTGGAAATGGAAATGTCGAATGAATTGAACCAAACTACGGAAATTGTGGTTGAGCTTGCCTGTCATCAACGAAGGATGGTTGTGAAGTTGGTGGAAGAAAGCAAACCAATGAATGCAGCTAGTCACCCCGAAAGGCGAGCCCATGTCTTTTGAGAAACTGACACAACCTGTTGTGTTGACTTATCTTATACTAAGGGTCCGTCCCAGCCAACAAGGGATTTCTCATAATTCTAGGATGAAACAGCATCATATCTCAGCTTGATTATGAGAGAGATTGAAGTGAAAGAACCCGGTTTCAGAGCGTGGAAACGGAAAAGAATGAGGTGAAAGGGCCGACCCATGCGGCCCACTTAGAATGTGCTTTGACTTCCCCAGGTTGTACAATAGCACTATTTTCTGGACCCAAGTTCGAAAGGATTAGGGCACTGGATTGAAGAATAGCTCAGTCCGATAGAAACTTAGGTTGGGCTGGCGGAGGGATGAGTGGATAACAGACTTCCCCTTGGGCCGGATCTTCCCAAGTATAACACGATCCATGAGCGATATCAATGCAGTGACAGTCCTTACTATTGAGTCCTGTGCTGGTAAGATGACAACGCTCTAAAAGGTTTGTTTAAGAAAGCAATCATATCCCGTCCCCAAGTGCGGGATGGACCCCAAAGAGTTATATAAGTAGGAAAATGGGAAGAATTGAGGCACCTACAGAAGTAATGGGTCAGCTTATGATTTTAGGCATGGTTACTGGAGGGATCGTCCCTACCTATCTGCGCAAGATCGGATCAGTATGGTTTTGAGAGGAAGGCTGGTGGCATACGAAGAGAGGGCGACAGAACATCTGCATTCCCTTTCTTTGATTGAGAGAAGGATAAAGCAGAAAAAAAGACTTGACTGAAATTCCATTCGCTTTTTTTCCTTCCTGAGATATGGAATGTCATTAAATTAAGTAGATGAGATGCCAAATATAGGCAGGAGTTATTTCGCCAAGCAAAGCTTTGTGTTCTGAAGGTAAAGAAAGACGGTAAAGCCCATTAAAAAGAGTGCCACGCAGAAGCACCTCCTGTGTCACTCGATCCAAACCCGACACATCTTTCTTTCTATACGAAATGAGTTCGACCTTTTTTTCAAAATAGAAACAGAAAAGAAATTTAGGAATAGTGCGGGTGCGACGGAACGAATCAAGTGAAATGAGTCCCCCTTATGACATTTTTTCATCCAAGCAAGGGCGCGTTGCATGGGATTCATCAACAAAGGGATAGGGATAAGGGGCCGCACGTCCAAGACAGCCTTTCATCTCAGTGCGCCATGGAACCCCCATCTTCCAATTCCTCTTACAGAGATCGTTGACTCACTTGCCTTATTTTGAGGAGACTTCCAAGCCAAAACAAGACAATGGGCAGTCACCAGATCTTCTTTATGGAGGTGGGACCGGGGACCTCCTCAGCAAGATCGCTGTACAGAATGCTTGCGCATAGTGGCCACACACACTTCTCCCTGACCTCCAAAAGCTCCCTATGACCCTTTGTACGGAGCATTCAAAGTTCCTCATGCTGTCAAGCAAGACTTTGATCTCGATTTGGGAGAGCAAACACAGCTTCGCCATCCAGCCAAGTATCTTTATTGAATTGTGACCCTATCTAGCGCTTAAAAATCTTTCTTCTTTCTCCGTCACTAGATTCCGGTTAAAACGCTTGGTCCACCCATGCTTTTCCTCTCCATTTTTCATATGGAAAGGGAAAGCAGTGCCAACTTATTGGAATTCTGCATGGCATATTTCCCAACCTTCATTCCTGCTATTCCAGGCTCTAGTGCTCAGTCATAAACCTATTGCCCGCTCCGCTTTCCCATTCCTATTGCTTTCGGTATCTGAATCTTCCTGAATTCAAGTAGAGAATACCAGGGCTTTCTTCTTCTTTGATTTTCCTTGGGGATAAAAAAATGGATTTCCGACATAGAAGACGAGGCTTGTCACATGTGCGTTCCATATCTTAGCGTCCTCAAGAGATGCGGTATTAGGTGATAAACAATATAACTTGGCGGCCATTGTTGCACGAAGGTTGCATCACAATAGTGTAAGTGGAGATTTGTTTGGTGGAATTTATGCAACTCGTGTAGCTAATTATCTTAATATACCCATACATGGAAATGATATAGAGTTACCTCCTGCTTACCTAGATTATAATGCCATGGTTCGCCATCAGTTTGTTGAGCGGAATGAACAATTCCTCCAATACCGACTAATCTTTGACAGACGGCGCACCGTCCATATTGCCCTCCCTGCTCCTACTTTCTTTGACTTTCAGGCAAAAAGGAGATATGTTATAACCAGGGAGGAAGCGAACGAATATGAGAGGAGGACAGAGGCAGCTTGCCTCCAAGCTGCAGCTCGTCGGGCAGTAGCTGCTGCATCTCAGTATGACCCCAGTTACAACTTTGGATATCCACCCGACCATCAGTGGCCAAAAGCCTAAGCTTGGGGGAGTACGTATTTCTCACCGACATTACATTCATGTTCACACACTCGTTCCAGTTGTCAGTGCTCATACTTTTTCATTGTACTATCCATGCTAGTTTATTTTCTTTTCCAGCATTCTTCTTGTGCATTTGAAAAACCTTAAGAAAAACAAAAAAAATTAGTTGTAGCTTTTAGCTAGTTTACTTTCCATGCTTGTAGTAGTAATTAAAAGAAAACCCAAAAAGATTTCTCATTCTTCTTTTGCTTATTGGGAGCTTTCCGTGTAAATAGTTTTATTTCTTGTTCTTTGGGGGTCAAGAGGAGAAGACCATGATGAAAATGTTGAGTGGCTCTCATATGCATTATTGTTGATCTAACCAAGAGCCCATATTACCTTGTCTTCTCCCTTGTATTAAATGCTTGCAGATTCCAGCTTAGTCCAATGCACATGCACTATTATTATTATCCACACTATTCGGTCGTGCAAGTGAAAGGCAATAATGACAATATATGATGAACTGATTGAGTTAAGAGAAGATGGTATGAACTCGACCTATCTTGTTTTTGTAAATATGATTAGTTCATCATTCCTGATTTAGCCTATTATGAATGAAACATGTTTGCAATGACAATTATAGATTATAGTTGCTCATGCCATGCTTAATTTGCTAGGAGTTTATAATGGTTTACCTTGCATGCCAACATGCTATTAAAATGGTTGTGATGTGTTATGATAGGGCGGTATCCTCCTTTGAACGATTCGAGTGGCTTGACTTGGCACATGTTCACCCATGTAGTTGAAACAAAATCAACATAGCCTCCACGATATTTATGTTCATGGTGAATTATATCCTACTCATGCTTGCACTCAGTGTTGATTAATTTTAATGCATGTTCATGAATGTTGTCGCTCTCTAGTAGGTTGCTTCCCAGTCTCTTTCTAGCCTTCACTTGTACTAAGCGGGAATACTGCTTGTGCATCCACTTCCATAAACCCCAAAAGTTATTCCATATGAGTCCACCATACCTTCCTATATGTGGTATCTACCTGCCGTTCCAAGTAAATTTGTGTAGGATCGAAAGTATGTCTAGAGGGGGGGGGTGATTAGACTACTTGACCAAATAAAAATCTAGCCTTTTCCCAATTTTAGTTCTTGGCAGATTTTAGCAACTTTGAACAAGTCAAGCAATCTTAACACAATTCAAGCAAGCATGCAAAGAGTATATGAGCAGCGGAAAGTAAAGCATGCAACTTGCAAGAAAGTAAAGGGAAGGGTTTGGAGGATTCAAACGCAATTGGAGATACGGATGTTTTGTCGTGGTTCCGATAGGTGGTGCTATCGTACATCCACGTTGATGGAGACTTCAACTCACGAAGGGTAACGGTTGCGCGAGTCCACGGAGGGCTCCACCCACAAAGGGTCCACGAAGTAGCAACCTTGTCTATCCCACCATGGCCATCGCCCACGAAGGACTTGCCTCACTAGCGGTATATCTTCACGAAGTAGGTGATCTCCTTGCCCTTACAAACTCCTTGGTTCAACTCCACAATCTTGTCGGAGGCTCCCAAGTGACACCTAGCCAATCTAGGAGACACCACTCTCCAAGAAGTAACAAATGGTGTGTTGATGATGAACTCCTTTCTCTTGTGCTTCAAATGATAGTCTCCCCAACACTCAACTCTTTCTCTCATAGGATATGGATTTGATGGAAAGAATATTTGAGTGGAAAGCAACTTGGGGAAGGCTAGAGATCAAGATTCATATGGTAGGAATGGAATATCTTGGTCTCAACACAAGTGTAGGTGGTTCTCTATCAGAAAATATAGGTTGGAAGTGTAGGTTTGTTCTGATGGCTCTCTCCACGAATGAAGAGGAGGTGGAGGGGGTATATATAGCCTCCACACAAAATCTAACTGTTACACATAACTTTCCAAACTCAGTGGGACTGAATGGTTAAACTCGGTCAGGCCGATTCAGCAAAGCTAGTGACCGTTAGGGTTTTAGTGGGACCGACATGCAACTCGGTAGGACCGATATGATTAGGGTTAGGGCATAACATAATCTCGGTGAGACCGATCACACAAACTCGGTGAGACCGATTTTGGTAATAAGCTAACCAGAGAGTTGGTCAGGTAAACTCGGTGGGACTGATCGCTCATTTCGGTGAGACCGAAACATTACGAAGGGAAAACAGAGAGTTTACATTGCAATCTCAGTGGGACCGATCGCTCATCTTGGTGAGACCGAAATGTTATGAAGGGAAACAAATAGATTACAACCCCATCTTGGTGAGACCGAGATCCCTATCGGTGAGACCGATTTGCCTAGGGTTTGTGGCAGTGGCTATGACATTTGAAACTCGGTGGCGCCGGATAGAAAGAATCGGTGGGGCCGGGTTTGACTTTTGGTTTAGGTCATATGTGGATGTGAGAAAGTAGTTGAGGGTTTTGGAGCATATCACTAAGCATTTTGAGCAAGAACCTCATTAAGCAACACCTCATCCCTCCTTGATAGTATTGGCCTTTCCTATAAACTCAATGTGATCTTGGATCACTAAAATAGAAAATGTAGAGTCTTGAGCTTTGAGCTTGAGCCAATCCTTTGTCCTTAGCATTTTGAGGGGTCCACTTTTCTCATCCATGCCATGCCAATCATTGAGCTTTCCTGAGATATTAATCTTGAAATAGCATTAGCTCAATGAGCTATATGTTGTTAGGAATTACCAAAACCACCTAGGGATAGTTGCACTTTAAATCTCTCCCTTTTTGGTAATTGATGACAACATATAGATCAAAGCTTCGACAAATGATAAGAGTGAAAAACATTGTCGCTTTGAGAAGTATGTGAAAAGCAAGAGCTCCCCCTAAATTTGTGCATACTTTAAGATTTGCTTTGGACTGCAAATGCACAAAGAGTTAGGATCATGGGTTACTCTTCCATGTCACATACATCTTGGTGGAGCGCTCAAAATGATAATAATTAAAATACATGCACTCATCACAAAGCAAAATGAATGATCATATAAAAGGATAATGTCATCCAACAAGCATTAAGGTAGCATACGATCAAACACATGATCATCTAAGCAAGCACAAAGTATAAAGTATCTCAACCAAGCAAATAAACGAAGTTTAACCACCAAACAAAAAGAGAGAATAAAAAGAAACACTCTCTCTCGAAGCCTATGATCTATACATTTTATCCCCCTTTGACAACAAGTTACCAAAAGTTCATAAAAATGCATAGTGCTAGATCGACACTCAGGCTTGGTCTTCAGGTGGTGGTGTAGACAGAACTCCAAGAACGAAGGCATCAGTCGATGTAGATGGAGCTGGTGGAGTAGATGCTGGAGCCGGTGTAGATGAAGTAGCTCTGGTGTCTGGAATAGGCACTGCAGCAGACCTCTGACCTCTGGGCACTCTAGCAAAAGCATCAGTGGTTGTCTTGCCCTTCTTCTCCTCCACTTCGTCCTGAAGTTTCTCAATGACTGACTGGATCTCAGTGACCTTCACATCTAAGTCATAGAACTTCTGCTCCACGATCCTCTCCAAGCTCTCCTGGTTTTGAGTCAGGGTGGCTAGTCCCTTCTCAATCCTCAGAGTGGAGGCAATCAAGTAGCCAAGCTGATCTTGCTTGCTCTTCAGAAGATACTGAGATGCTTCTTCAGTAGTTGGCATCCTTACAGCCTTTTCAGCCTTTGTCTTCTCCTTCTTGGCTTGTGTGTGCACAGAAGATGGTTCATTTTCATCCATCACCACGGTGTTGTCCTCAAAGTCTGGGTAGATGGGCAGGTGCTCCTTGTCCAGCAGATATGTGCCAGTGCCCATCTTGGAGTTAATCAGCTCCTGGATCTGTGGGGCATACCCACAACTCCTCTTCTGATCTGCAGTTGTCCTCTTTATGGTTTCCACTATTAGGCTCATGACTTTGAACTTCTGTAGGACATCAAAGATGTGAAGCAAGTTAATTGCATGGCCTCTGATCATCTTGTGATCACCTGACTTTGGCAAGAAAGTGTGCCTGAGGATCCAGTTGATAGTTGGCAAGCCTGACAGAAGGTAATGTACAGATCCAAACTTGTGTGTCTCAAGAGCAGCATCTGGGATCTCCTTGTACATGTGTGCCATGGTGTTGTGATCCTTCTTCTTGTTGGCATAGACATCCAAGTCATCTTCACTCTATTCTGGGGCATTTATCAACTTAGCCCATTCTACAACTGTGGACTGGTACCTCACACCTTCAGACATCCAGACAATCCTTCCATCTGGGTAGAAGTGAGCTGTGGAGTAGAACTGCATGATGAGCTCATCATTCCATTTTGTGAGCTTCTGAGCCACAAACTCATCAACTCCACAAGCCTTGAAGCTGTCATATACACCAGGGAAGTGATCCTCATTTTCCTCAATGAATGACCAATCGACCCATCTCATGTCACACACTATGGGCTTCTTGTCAAGCAAGATGGTCTCATAGAAGTCATGTTGTTCCTTTGTATGGAACCTGTAATCCACATCAGTCCTTCTCCTGGTGGCATATGGATCTGACTCTCACCATAGCCTCAATCCTGAATCCTTCCTTATCTTCATGTTCTCAGCTACTGGATGAGCATCATTGTGATCTGGAATTTTTGGCTTCAATTTCCTCAAGACAACAGAATCATCATCTTCTTCCATTGCAGCTTCAGGCATTGGGGCCTTCTTCTTCTCTGCTGCTGGGATGTTCCTGGTGCTCCTCTTGGGTGTAGTTTTGGGTTTTGGAGCAGCTGGCTTAGGAGTTCCTTTGGGCTTAGATGGAGCAGCCCTGATCTTATGGCATCTCCCATAAGCTTCTGAGCTTTAGGTGTTGGTGCAGCATCCTCTTGCTCTTCTTCAGAGTCTTTCATGATTGAAGATCTCCCAAGCACTCTGGTAGGGGTCTTCTTTAGCCTCTCTTTCCTTTTCTTTTCAGCCACAACCTGCTCTTTGGGTGCAGATCCCAAAATCTCTTGAGTGGATGCTCTGGCTTTTAACATTGGAGCTCTCTTGGCAGGAACCTTTTGCTTCATCCTTGGCTTGCTGGCAGCAGCTGTGCCATATTCCTTCTTCAGGACTTTCCTCTTTGAGGTGGTTTCTTCTTGCTCAGACACATAGTCCTCATCCTCTGACTCTGAGGTTCTTTTCTTGCTGGCCCTTGTGGCAGCCTTTGGCAGATTGCTAGGTGTGCTCCTGCTGCCGTCATCAGAGCTGCTAGAGGGACTAGTGCCCTCACTCAAGTGAACCTGCTCCTCTGACTTGTTCTGACTATCACTCTGATCTGACATGATGCAAACACTGACAGTAGACCCCGTGAATAGATTATAGATGAGGTAGAGTGGATGAGCATCACAAAGTACAGAGGTTTTTGCAAAAGAATGAATTAAAAACTTAGTTTTAGTTTTCCACAGAAAGCATTTCGGATCTACCGATTGAAGGAAATATGCCCTAGAGGCAATAATAAAGTTATTATTGATTTCCTTGTATCATGATAAATGTTTATTATTCATGCTAGAATTGTATCAACCGGAAACATAATACATGTGTGAATACATAGACAAACAGAGTGTCACTAGTATGCCTCTACTTGACTAGCTCGTTAATCAAAGATGGTTATGTTTCCTAATCATGGACAAAGAGTTGTTATTTGATTAACGGGATCACATCATTAGGTGAATGATCTGATTGACATGATCCATTCCATTAGCTTAGCACCCGATCGTTTAGTATGTTGCTATTGCTTTCTTCATGACTTATACATGCTCCTATGACTATGAGATTATGCAACTCCCGTTTGCCGGAGGAACACTTTGTGTGCTACCAAACGTCACAACGTAACTGGGTGATTATAAAGGTGCTCTACAGGTGTCTCCAAAGGTACATGTTGGGTTGGCGTATTTCGAGATTAGGATTTGTCACTCCGATTGTCGGAGAGGTATCTCTGGGCCCTCTCGGTAATGCACATCACATAAGCCTTGCAAGCATTGCAACTAATGAGTTAGTTGTGAGATGATGTATTACAGAACGAGTAAAGAGACTTGCCGGTAACGAGATTGAACTAGGTATTGAGATACCGATGATCGAATCTCGGGCAAGTAACATACCGATGACAAAGGGAACAACGTATGTTGTTATGCGGTCTGACCGATAAAGATCTTCATAGAATATGTAGGAACCAATATGAGCATCCAGGTTCCGCTATTGGTTATTGACCGGAGATGTGTCTCGGTCATGTCTACATTGTTCTCGAACCGTAGGGTCCGCACGCTTAACGTTACGATGACAGTTTCATTATGAGTTTATGTATTTTGATGTACCGAAGGTTGTTCGAAGTCCCGGATGTGATCATGGACATGACGAGGAGTCTCGAAATGGTCGAGACATAAAGATCGATATATTGGAAGCCTATATTTGGATATCGGAATCGTTCCGGGTGAAATCGGGATTTTACCGGAGTACCGGGGGTTACCGGAACCCCCCCGGGGGTTATTGGGCCTACATGGGCCCTAAGGGAGAAGAGGAAAGGAGGCAAGAGGTGGCCGCGCGCCCCTCCCCTCCCTAGTCTGAATAGGACAAGGAGAGGGGGGCGGTGCCCCCCCTTTCCTTTCCCTCTTCCTCCTCTTTCCCACTTCTCCTTCTCCAACTAGGAAAGAAGGGAGTCCTACTCTCGGTGGGAGTAGGACTCCCCCTTGGCGCGCCCTCCTTGGCCGGCTGCCCCCTCCCCTTGGCTCCTTTATATACGGGGGCAAAGGGGCACCCTAGGACACATAAGTTGATCTTCGTGATCGTTCCTTAGCCATGTGCGGTGCCCCCCTCCACCATATTCCACCTCGATCATATTGTAGCGGTGCTTAGGCGAAGCCCTGCGACGGTTGAACATCAAGATCGTCACCACACCGTCGTGCTGACGGAACTCCTCCCCGAAGCTTTGCTGGATCAGAGCCCGGGGAGCGTCATCGAGCTGAACGTGTGCCAAGAACTCGGAGGTGCCGGAGTAACGGTGCTTGGATCGGTTGGACCGGGAAGACGTACGACTACTTCCTCTATGTTGCGTCAACGCTTCCGCTTCAGTCTACTAGGGTACGTAGACAACACTCTCCCCTCTCGTTGCTATGCATCATCATGATCTTGCGTGTGCATAGGAAATTTTTGAAATTACTACGTTTCCCAACAGTGATATCAGAGCCTAGGTTTTATGGTTTGATGTTATATGCACGAGTATAACACAAGTGAGTTGTGGGCGATATAAGTCATACTGCTTACCAGCATGTCATACTTTGGTTCGGCGGTATTGTTGGATGAAGCGGCCCGGACCGACATTACGCGTACGCTTACGCGAGACTGGTTCTACCGTCGTGCTTTGCATACAGGTAGCTGGCGGGTGTCAGTTTCTCCAACTTTAGTTGAACCGAGTGTGGCTACGCCCGGTCCTTGCTAAGGTTAAAACAACACCAACTTGACAAACTATCGTTGTGGTTTTGATGCGTAGGTAAGATTGGTTCTTGCTTAAGCCCATAGCAGCCACGTAAAACTTGCAACAAACAAAGTAGAGGATGTCTAACTTGTTTTTGCAGGGCATGTTGTGATGTGATATGGTCAAGGCATGATGCTAAATTTTATTGTATGAGATGATCATGTTTTGTAACCAAGTTATCGGCAACTGGCAGGAGCCATATGGTTGTTGCTTTATTGTATGCAATGCAATCACCCTGTAACGCTTTACTTTATCACTAAGCGGTAGCGATAGTCGTAGAAGCATAAGATTGGTGAGATGACAACGATGCTATGATGGAGATCAAGGTGTCGCGCCAGTGACGATGGTGATCATGATGGTGCTTCGGAGATGGAGATCACAAGCACAAGATGATGATGGCCATATCATATCACTTATATTGATTGCATGTGATGTTTATCTTTTATGCATCTTATCTTGCTTTGATTGACGATAGCATTATAAGATGATCTCTCACTAAATTTCAAGATAAAAAGTGTTCTCCCTGAGTATGCACTGTTGCCAAAGTTCGTCGTGCCCAGACACCATGTGATGATCGGGTGTGATAAGCTCTACGTCCATCTACAACGGGTGCAAGCCAGTTTTGCACACGCAGAATACTAAGGTTAAACTTGACGAGCCTAGCATATACAGATATGGCCTCGGAACACTGAGACCGAAAGGTCGAGCGTGAATCATATAGTAGATATGATCAACATAGCGATGTTCACCATTGAAAACTACTCCATTTCACGTGATGATCGGTTATGGTTTAGTTGATTTGGATCACGTGATCACTTAGATGATTAGAGGGATGTCTATCTAAGTGGGAGTTCTTAAGTAATATGATTAATTGAACTTAAATTTATCATGAACTTAGTCCCTGATAGTATCTTGCTTGTTTATGTTGATTGTAGATAGATGGCCCGTGCTGTTGTTCCGTTGAATTTTAATGCGTTCCTTGAGAAAGCAAAGTTGAAAGATGATGGTAGCAATTACACGGAATGGGTCCGTAACTTGAGGATTATCCTCATTGCTGCACAGAAGAGTTACGTCCTGGAAGCACCGCTGGGTGCCACGCCTGCTGCTGATGCAACTGACAACGTTAAGAACGTCTGGCAGAGCAAAGCTGATGACTACTCGATAGTTCAATGTGCCATGCTTTACGGCTTAGAACCGGGACTTCAACGATGTTTTGAACGTCATGGGGCATATGAGATGTTCCAGGAGTTGAAGTTAATATTCCAGCAGAATGCCCGGATTGAGAGATATGAAGTCTCCAATAAATTCTATAGCTGCAAGATGGAGGAGAATAGTTCTGTCAGTGAGCATATACTCAAGATGTCTAGGTATTGTAATCACATGATTCAACTGGGAGTTAATCTTCCGGATGATAGCGTCATTGACAGAATTCTCCAATCACTTCCACCAAGCTACAAGAGCTTCGTGATGAATTATAATATGCAAGGGATGGATAAGACAATTCCCGAGCTCTTCGCAATGCTAAAGGCTGCGGAGGTAGAAATCAAGAAGGAGCATCAAGTGCTGATGGTCAACAAGACCACTAGTTTCAAGAAAAAGGGCAAAGGGAAGAAGAAGGGGCACTTCAAGAAGAACAACAAGCAAGTTGCTGCTCAGGAGAAGAAACCCAAGTCTGGACCTAAGCCTGAAACTGAGTGCTTCTACTGCAAGCAGACTGGTCACTGGAAGCGGAACTGCCCCAAGTATTTAGCGGATAAGAAGGATGGCAAGGTGAACAAAGGTATATGTGATATACATGTTATTGATGTGTACCTTACTAGAGCTCGCAGTAGCACCTGGGTATTTGATACTGGTTCTGTTGCTAATATTTGCAACTCGAAACAGGGACTATGGATTAAGCGAACACTGGCAAAGGACGAGGTGACGATGCGCGTGGGAAATGGTTCCAAAGTCGATGTGATCACGGTCGGCACGCTACCTCTACATCTACCTTCGGGATTAGTACTAGACCTAAATAATTGTTATTTGGTGCCAGCGTTGAGCATGAACATTATATCTGGATCTTGTTTGATGCGAGACGGTTATTCATTTAAATCAGAGAAGAATGGTTGTTCTATTTATATGAGTAATATCTTTTATGGTCATGCACCCTTGAAGAGTGGTCTATTTTTAATGAATCTCGATAGTAGTGATACACATATTCATAATGTTGAAGCCAAAAGATGCAGAGTTGATAATGATAGTGCAACTTATTTGTGGCACTGCCGTTTAGGTCATACCGGTGTAAAGCGCATGAAGAAACTCCATACCGATGGACTTTTGGAACCACTTGATTATGCATCACTTGGTACTTGCGAACCGTGCCTCATGGGCAAGATGACTAAAACGCCATTCTCTGGTACTATGGAGAGAGAAACATATTTGTTGGAAATCATACATACAGATGTATGTGGTCCGATGAATGTTGAGGCTCGTGGCGGATATCGTTATTTTCTCACCTTCACAGATGATTTAAGCAGATATGGGTATATTTACTTAATGAAGCACAAGTCTGAAACATTTGAAAAGTTCAAAGAATTTCAGAGTGAAGTTGAAAATCATCGTAATAAGAAAATAAAGTTTCTACGATCTGATCATGGAGGAGAATATTTGAGTTACGAGTTTGGTCTACATTTGAAACAATGCGGAATAGTTTCGCAGCTCACGCCACCCGGAACACCACAACGTAATGGTGTGTCCGAACGTCGTAATCGTACTTTACTTGATATGGTGCGATCTACGATGTCTCTTACAGATTTACCGCTATCGTTTTGGGGTTATGCTTTAGAGACGGCCGCATTCACATTAAATAGGGCACCATCAAAATCCGTTGAGACGACGCCTTATGAACTATGGTTTGGCAAGAAACCAAAGTTGTCGTTTCTTAAAGTTTGGGGCTGTGATGCTTATGTGAAAAAGCTTCAACTTGATAAGCTCGAACCCAAATCGGAGAAATGTGTCTTCATAGGATACCCAAAGGAGACTGTTGGGTACACCTTCTATCACAGATCCAAAGGCAAGAGATTCGTTGCTAAAAATGGATCCTTTCTAGAGAAGGAATTTCTCTCGAAAGAAGTGAGTGGGAGGAAAGTAGAACTTGATGAGGTAACTATACCTGCTCCCTTATTGGAAAGTAGTACATCACAGAAACCGGTTTCTGTGACACCTAAACCAATTAGTGAGGAAGTTAATGATGATGATCATAGAACTTCAGATCAAGTTGGTACTGAACCTCGTAGATCAAACAGAGTAAGATCCGCACCAGAGTGGTATGGTAATCCTGTTCTGGAAGTCATGCTACTAGATCATGATGAACCTACGAACTATGAAGAAGCGATGGTGAGCCCAGATTCCGCGAAATGGCTTGAAGCCATGAAATCTGAGATGGGATCCATGTTTGAGAACAAAGTGTGGACTTTGGTTGACTTGCCCGATGATCGGCAAGCAATTGAGAATAAATGGATCTTCAAGAAGAAGACTGACGCTGACGGTAATGTTACTGTCTACAAAGCTCGACTTGTTGCAAAAGGTTTTCGACAAGTTCAAGGGATTGACTACGATGAGACCTTCTCACCCGTAGCGATGCTTAAGTCTGTCCGAATCATGTTAGCAATTGTCGCATTTTATGATTATGAAATTTGGCAAATGGATGTCAAAACTGCATTCCTGAATGGATTTCTGGAAGAAGAGTTGTATATGATGCAACCAGAAGGTTTTGTCGATCCAAAAGGAGCTAACAAAGTGTGCAAGCTCCAGCGATCCATTTATGGACTGGTGCAAGCCTCTCGGAGTTGGAATAAACGCTTTGATAGTGTGATCAAAGCATTTGGTTTTATACAGACTTTTGGAGAAGCCTGTATTTACAAGAAAGTGAGTGGGAGCTCTATAGCATTTCTGATATTATATGTGGATGGCATATTACTAATTGGAAATGATATAGAATTTCTGGATAGCATAAAGGGATACTTGAATAAGAGTTTTTCAATGAAAGACCTCGGTGAAGCTGCTTACATATTAGGCATTAAGATCTATAAAGATAGATCAAGACGCTTAATTGGACTTTCACAAAGCACATACCTTGACAAAGTTTTGAAGAAGTTCAAAATGGATCAAGCAAAGAAAGGGTTCTTGCCTGTGTTACAAGGTGTGAAGTTGAGTAAGACTCAATGCCCGACCACTGCAGAAGATAGAGAGAAAATGAAAGATGTTCCCTATGCTTCAGCCATAGGCTCTATCATGTATGCAATGCTGTGTACCAGACCTGATGTGTGCCTTGCTATAAGTCTAGCAGGGAGGTACCAAAGTAATCCAGGTGTGGATCACTGGACAACGGTCAAGAACATCCTGAAATACCTGAAAAGGACTAAGGATATGTTGGTCATTTATGGAGGTGACAAAGAGCTCATCGTAAATGGTTACGTTGATGCAAGCTTTGACACTGATCCGGACAATTCTAAATCGCAAACCGGATACGTGTTTACATTAAACGGTGGAGCTGTTAGTTGGTGCAGTTCTAAACAAAGCATCATGGCGGGATCTACGTGTGAAGCAGAATACATAGCTGCTTCGGAAGCAGCAAATGAAGGAGTCTGGATGAAGGAGTTCATATCCGATCTAGGTGTCATACCTAGTGCATCGGGTCCAATGAAAATCTTTTGTGACAATACTGGTGCAATTGCCTTGGCAAAGGAATCCAGATTTCACAAGAGAACCAAGCACATCAAGAGACGCTTCAATTCCATCCGGGATCTAGTCCAGGTGGGAGACATAGAGATTTGCAAGATACATACGGATCTGAATGTAGCAGACCCATTGACTAAGCCTCTTCCACGAGCAAAACATGATCAGCACCAAGGCTCCATGGGTGTTAGAATCATTACTGTGTAATCTAGATTATTGACTCTAGTGCAAGTGGGAGACTGAAGGAAATATGCCCTAGAGGCAATAATAAAGTTATTATTTATTTCCTTATATCATGATAAATGTTTATTATTCATGCTAGAATTGTATTAACCGGAAACATAATACATGTGTGAATACATAGACAAACAGAGTGTCACTAGTATGCCTCTACTTGACTAGCTCGTTAATCAAAGATGGTTATGTTTCCTAACCATGGACAAAGAGTTGTTTTTTGATTAATGGGATCACATCATTAGGTGAATGATCTGATTGACATGACCCATTCCATTAGCTTAGCACCCGATCGTTTAGTATGTTGCTATTGCTTTCTTCATGACTTATACATGTTCCTATGACTATGAGATTATGCAACTCCCGTTTGCCGGAGGAACACTTTGTGTGCTACCAAACGTCACAACGTAACTGGGTGATTATAAAGGTGCTCTACAGGTGTCTCCAAAGGTACATGTTGGGTTGGCGTATTTCGAGATTAGGATTTGTCACTCCGATTGTCGGAGAGGTATCTCTGGGCCCTCTCGGTAATGCAGATCACATAAGCCTTGCAAGCATTGCAACTAATGAGTTAGTTGTGAGATGATGTATTACAGAATGAGTAAAGAGACTTGCCGGTAACGAGATTGAACTAGGTATTGATATACCGATGATCAAATCTCGGGCAAGTAACATACCGATGACAAAGGGAACAACGTATGTTGTTATGCGGTCTGACCGATAAAGATCTTCGTAGAATATGTAGGAACCAATATGAGCATCCAGGTTCCGCTATTGGTTATTGACCGGAGACGTGTCTCGGTCATGTCTACATTGTTCTCGAACCGTAGGGTCCGCACGCTTAACGTTACGATGACAGTTTCATTATGAGTTTATGTATTTTTATGTACCAAAGGTTGTTCGGAGTCCCGGATGTGATCATGGACATGACGAGGAGTCTCGAAATGGTCGAGACATAAAGATCGATATATTGGAAGCCTATATTTGGATATCGGGATCGTTCCGGGTGAAATCGGGATTTTACCGGAGTACCGGGGGGTTACCGGAACCCCCCGGGGGTTATTGGGCCTACATGGGCCCTAAGGGAGAAGAGGAAAGGAGGCAAGAGGTGGCCGCGCGCCCCTCCCCTCCCTAGTCCGAATAGGACAAGGAGAGGGGGGCAGTGCCCCCCCTTTCCTTTCCCTCTTCCTCCTCTTTCCCACTTCTCCTTCTCCAACTAGGAAAGAAGGGAGTCCTACTCCCGGTGGGAGTAGGACTCCCCCTTGGCGCGCCCTCCTTGGCCGGCCGCCCCCTCCCCTTGGCTCCTTTATATACGGGGGCAAAGGGGCACCCTAGGACACACAAGTTGATCTTCGTGATCGTTCCTTAGCCATGTGCGGTGCCCCCCTCCACCATATTCCACCTCGATCATATTGTAGCGGTGCTTAGGCGAAGCCCTGCGACGGTTGAACATCAAGATTGTCACCACACCATCGTGCTGACGGAACTCCTCCCCGAAGCTTTGCTGGATCAGAGCCCGGGGAGCGTCATCGAGCTGAACGTGTGCCAAGAACTCGGAGGTGCCGGAGTAACGGTGCTTGGATCGGGTGGACCGGGAAGACGTACGACTACTTCCTCTATGTTGCGTCAATGCTTTCGCTTCGGTCTACTAGGGTACGTAGACAACACTCTCCCCTCTTGTTGCTATGCATCACCATGATCTTGCGTGTGCGTAGGAATTTTTTTGAAATTATTACGTTCCCCAACACCGATTTGCAAACTCGGTGATACTGAAGCAGCTTTTGGAACCTAAACTAGTGAACTCGGTCAAACCGAGTCACAGTTCGGTGGCACCGAGACTGCTAGGGTTTCACAAAGTGCTGATCTTGGTCACACCGATTTGCAATTCTTGGTCAGACCGAGAATCACATGTGCAATGGCCTGAGCCAAATCGGTGGAACCAATTTCATCAACTTGGTTGGTCCGAGATGGTTTCGGCGGAAACCTAACCCTAAATTTTCAATTCACGACTAAACTACGGAGTGTTTTCCATGGATAGAACGATCTGAATCGTGGAAAGATACATGGAAAAGCAATGTGCTGGTGAATCGGAGTTAGAACAGCACAAAGTTCAAGTCCATACCCTAGTTCGGCGATGAACTTGCTACAACGACAACGGCGGAGACGATCCCGTTGACGGCGGCGGAGACCAGCGACAGGAGGTGGCTGGCGACGAGGAGGATGATCCGGAGACCCAGGGAGGCAGAGCAGGCTAAGCGCGGGCGAGGAGGTTCGGAAAGTTTTCCAAAATTTGACCCGTGGATATATATAACCTGACCCTGTCGGTGTGACCGAAAAGTTCAAATCGGTTGCATCGAGATTGAAAACGTAGATCGACTTAGTGATCTCGGTATGACCGAAATGGATGAACCGGTCAGACCGAAACACACAAAGAAGTTTTGGAAGTTTAAGTCTATGACGAATCGGGGACTCCGAGTGCTCCTCACACGGAGTGGTTCCAATCTGACTTGATCAAACTTTGTGATGCAACATGAATAGATTTTGAGACGAGAAAAGCATAGATAGCTAGAGAAGGTTCTTAGGCATTCTTTTCCATCCACTTGGCCAAAAGAAAAGGAAGCCAATCAATCAAAACAACAAGTGGATGTCCTCGAATGAGTAAATTATGCAACCAACATTCTCACACAATAAAATGACAAATGAAATATGTGGCAAAGCATGCACAAACAATTCTAGCATCTATCAAGCAATTGGCGATGACTAGGTCATCTATATATGAGTATATTGACTTAGGAGACAAATGAGAACATTTGATCATAGGTCATACTCATCGTTTAAGCACAAGTGGGGTTACCACTTTTACATAAAGCGTTGTTGTGTTCACACCATTAGAGTTTCTTTAACTCAATTGTTAGAGCAAAGCTCCCCTAGATGTGATATCCCCCCTAAGAGGGATGAACTAGCCTTGGGCTTTGTCGATGATGACTTCACGTAGGTGTTGAAGATGTGGATGCTCTAAGTTGATGTAGATCATTCGGAGCTATCCTTTGGAGTGAGTTGCACTTTCAATACCTACACCGGGTTAGTCCCACAAGGAACAAACAAGCATATCCATAGACATAGAGTGATGCACACACAAGATGATGTCTATGAGAGCATTAGGTTACCTTGTCCCTTGTCTTACCAACACGAGGGTTTGTGACTCCTTGAACTAGTGCAAGGTGTGGAAGTTGATTGCACTTGTTCTTTGCAAAATGATAACAGCGAAGTATGTTGGCGGAGTCACCCTCAAGAACTCTCTAGTTCTTATTCTTCGGGATCCACACCATCTTGATGGGAATCCTCGGAGTTGTAGTTGTACTTGATGAAGTGGAACTTGATGTAGTCTTGGGAACCCACTTGACCAAGGCCTTAGGAGCTTCTTCAAATGCATCAATTTCCTCTTGAAGCTTGTCCTTGCCTTTTTCCTTGTGGTCTTGTGGTGGAAGATCATCTTGAGCTTGTGTCCCCTTGAAAGAAGTAGGATCATACTTCTCTTGTTGAGGAACTAACTTCGTCTTGGGGTATTGATCTTCTTCCCACTCAACTCCATTGGCATTGAACTTTCATTCAAAACCAATACCTTGATTCTTCTGGTGCCTTCCTTGCTTGCGTACAATTTCCTCGAATTGCTTACTCCCGGCAAGGCTCTTGTAAACACCTTTCTCTATGATTCCCTTCAATAAGCTATTTTCTTGCTCAAATGTAACTTGGCTAAGAGAATCATTAGTGGAATCAAGAGAACTACTAGAAGCAACAATATTGGATTTAGCATGATTATTGTTACTACTAGAAGAAGAATCCTTCTTGTTCTTGTTACTAGACTTGACTTGAGGCATGTAAGTGGATAAGAGTAAATGCTTGGCAATGTAAGAAGAACTTTTCTTGCGAAGATCATCATTGATTGCCTTTAAGAACTCATGATCTTGCTCAAGATTGAGCTTCTCAAAACGTAATTTCTCATGAGTCCTTAAAAGTTCTCGATGATCTCCTAAGATAGTTTCATGAGCTAACTTAAGAGTGTTTAGTTCTTTAGTTAGAGACTCAATCTTCCTCTTATCATTGTCATTTGTTTAATCTTTATTAGCATGATTAATTGACATTTCATCATAGTATTCATCACTAGAGTTGTCAAAAAGTAAATCATCATCACCTAACAAGTCATCTTCATCACTATTGAAATCAACATACTCGGGGTGTGATACCTTTGGACCTTTGGCCATGAAGCATCTTCCAATTCCTTCATTTGGTGAATCAAATATGTCGTAGGAGTTGGTTGACACAAGTGCTAGACCGGCAACACCTTCATCTTGAGTATATTCGTAGTTAGAGTGATAGCTTCTCTTGGAGTCATTGTCGGAGTCGGAGCCGGATACCCATTCACCAACATGAGCTTGATGTCTTCGTTTTGTGTAGCTCCTTGATGACTTGTCCTTCCTTTCCGAATCCTTGCTTCTCCGGGAGGGTCTTCGTGTTGGGGAACATAGTAATTTCAAAAAATTTCCTACGCACACGCAAGATCATGGTGATGCATAGCAACGAGAGGGGAGAGTGTTGTCTATGTACCCTTGTATACCGAAGCAGAAGCGTTAACGCAACGTAGAGGAAGTAGTCGTACGTCTTCCCGGTCCAACCGATCCAAGCACCGTTACTCCAGCACCTCCGAGTTCTTGGCACACGTTCAGCTCGATGACGCTCCCCGGGCTCCGATCCAGCAAAGCTTCGGGGAGGAGTTCCGTCAGCACGACGGCGTGGTGACGATCTTGATGTTCAACCGTCGCAGGGCTTCGCCTAAGCTATGACCGAGGTGGAATATGGTGGAGGGGGGCACCACACACGGCTAAGGAACGATCACGAAGATCAACTTGTGTGTCTATGGGGTGCCCCCTGCCCCCGTATATAAAGGAGTCGAGGAGGGGTGGGCCGGCCCTCTCTATGGCGCGCCCTAGGGGAGTCCTACTCCCACCGGGAGTAGGATTCCCCTTTTCCTAGTCCAACTAGGAGTCCTTCCATGTAGTAGGAGTAGGAGACAAGGAAGGGGAAGAGGGAAGAGAAGGAAGGATGGGGCGCAGCCCCTCCCCCTAGTCCAATTCGGACTAGGCCTTGGGGGGGGGGGAGTGCGGCCTGCCTCTCCCTCTCCCCTAAAGCCCAATAAGGCCCATATACTTCTTCCCTCGTATTCCCGTAACTCCCCGGTACTTCGAAAAATACCCGAACCACTCGGAACCTTTCCGATGTCCGAATATAGTCATCCAATATATCGATCTTTACGTCTCCACCATTTCGAGACTCCTCGTCATGTCCCCGATCTCATCCGGGACTCCGAACTCCTTTGGTACATCAAAACTCATAAACTCATAATATAACTGTCATCGAAACCTTAAGCGTGCGGACCCTACGGGTTCGAGAACAATGTAGACATGACCGAGACATGTCTCCGGTCAATAACCAATAGCGGAACCTGGATGCTCATATTGGCTCCTACATATTCTACGAAGATCTTTATCGGTCAGACCGCATAAAAACATACATTGTTCCCTTTGTCATCGGTATGTTACTTGCCCGAGATTTGATCGTCGGTATCTCAATACCTAGTTCAATCTCGTTATCGGCAAGTCTCTTTACTCGTTCCGTAATACATCATCTCACAACTAACTCATTAGTTGCAATGCTTGCAAGGCTTATGTGATGTACATTACCGAGAGGGCCCAGAGATACCTCTCCGACAATCGGAGTGACAAATCCTAATCTCGAAATACGCCAACCCAACATGTACCTTTGGAAACACCTGTAGAGCACCTTTATAATCACCCAGTTACGTTGTGATGTTTGGTAGCACACAAAGTGTTCCTCCAGCAAACGGGAGTTGCATAATCTCATAGTCATAGGAACATGTATAAGTCATGAAGAAAGCAATAGCAACATACTAAATGATCGGGTGCTAAGCTAATGGAATGGGTCATGTCAATCAGATCATTCACCTAATGATGTGATCCCGTTAATCAAATAACAACTCTTTGTCCATGGTTAGGAAACATAACCATCTTTGATTAACGAGCTAGTCAAGTAGAGGCATACTAGTGACACTCTGTTTGTCTATGTATTCACACATGTATTATGTTTCCGGTTAATACAATTCTAGCATGAATAATAAACATTTATCATGATATAAGGAAATAAATAATAACTTTATTATTGCCTCTAAGGCATATTTCCTTTAGTCTCCCACTTGCACTAGAGTCAATAATCTAGTTCACATCGCCATGTGATTCAACACTAATAGTTCACATCACCATGTGATTAACACCCATAGTTCACATCGTCATGTGACCTACACCCAAAAGGTTTACTAGAGTCAGTAATCTAGTTCACATCGCTTATGTGATTAACACCCAAAGAGTACTAAGGTGTGATTATGTTTTGCTTGTGAGATAATTTTAGTCAACGGGTCTGTCACATACAGATCCGTAAGTATTTTGCGAATTCTATGTCTACAATGCTCTGCACAAAGCTACTCTAGCTAATTGCTCCCACTTTCAATATGTATCTAGATCGAGACTTAGAGTCATCCAGATCTGTGTCAAAACTTGCATCGACGTAATTTTTTACGACGAACCTTTTGTCACCTCCATAATCGAGAAATATTTCCTTATTCCACTAAGGATAATTTTGACCGCTGTCTAGTGATCTACTCTTAAATCACTATTGTACTCCCTTGCTTAACACAGTGTAGGGTATACAATAGATCTGGTACACAGCATGGCATACTTTATAGAACCTATGGCTGAGGCATAGGGAATGACTTTCATTCTCTTTCTATCTTCTGCCGTGGTCGGGCTTTGAGTCTTACTCAATTTCACGCCTTATAACACAGCCAAGAACTCTTTTCTTTAACTGTTCCATTTTGAACTACTTCAAAATATTGTCAAGGTATGTACTCATTGAAAAAACTTATCAAGCGTCTTGATCTATCTCGATGCTTAATATGTAAGCAGCTTTGCCGAGGTCTTTCTTTGAAAAACTTCTTTCAAACACTCTTTTATGCTTTGCAGAATAATTCTACATTATTTCCGATCAATAATATGTCATTCACATATACTTGTCAGAAATGTTGTAGTGCTCCCACTCACTTTCTTGTAAATACAGGCTTCACCACAAGTCTGTATAAAACTATATACTTTGATCATCTCATCAAAGCGCATATTCCAACTCCGAGATGCTTGCACTAGTCCACAGATGGATCGCTGGAGCTTGCATATTTTGTTAACACTTTCAGGATTGACAAAACCTTCTGGTTGGATCATATACAACTCTTCTTTAAGAAATCCATTAATGAATGCAGCTTTGTTTATCCATTTGCCAGATTTCATAAAATGCAGCAATTGCTAACATGATTCGGACAGACTTAAGCATAGATACGAGTGAGAAACTCTCATTGTAGTCAACATCTTGAACTTGTCAAAAATCTTTTTGCGACAATTCTAGCTTTGTAGATAGTAACACTACTATCAGCGTCTGTCTTCCTCTTGAAGATCCATTTATTTTCAATTGCTTGCCGATCATCGGGCAAGTCAACCAAAGTCCATACTTTGTTTTCATACATGGATCCCATCTCAGATTTCATGGCTTCAAGCCATTTTGCGGAATCTGGGCTCACCATCACTTCTTCATAGTTCGTAGGTTCATCATGATCTAGTAGCATGATTTCCAGAACAGGATTACCATACCACTCTGGTGCGGATCTTACTCTGGTTGATCTACGAGGTTCAGTAATAACTTGATCTGAAGTTTCATGATCATCATCATTAACTTCCTCACTAATTGGTGTAGGTGTCACAGAAACCGCTTTCTGTGATGAACTACTTTCCAATAAGGGAGCAGGTACAGTTACCTCATCAAGTTCTACTTTCCTCCCACTCACTTCTTTCGAGAGAAACTCCTTCTCTAGAAAGGATCCATTCACAGCAACGAATATCTTGCCTTCGGATCTGTGATAGAAGGTGTACCCAACATTTTCTTTTGGGTATCCTATGAAGACGCACTTCTCCGATTTGGGTTTGAGCTTATCAGGTTGAAATATTTTCACATAAGCATTGCAACCTCAAACTTTAAGAAACGATAGCTTAGGTTTCTTGCCAAACCATAGTTCATACGGTGTCGTCTCAACGGATTTAGATGGTGCCCTATTTAACGTGAATGCAGCTGTCTCTAATGCATAACCCTAAAATGATAGTGGTAGATCGGTAAGAGACATCATAGATCGCACTATATCTAATAAAGTACGATTATGACATTTGGACACACCATTACACTATGGTGTTCCAGGTGGCGTGAGTAGTGAAACTATTTCACATTGTTTTAATTGAAGGCCAAACTCGTAACTCAAATATTTTACTTCTGCGATCATATCATAGAAACTTTTATTTTTGTTACGATGATTCTCCACATCACTCTGAAATTCTTTGAACTTTTCAAATATTTCAGACTTGTGTTTCATCAAGTAGATATACTCATATCTGCTCAAATCATTTGTGAAGATCAGAAAATAATGATACCTGCCACGAACCTCAATATTCATCGGACCACATACATCAGTATGTATGATTTCAAACAAATCTGTTGCTCGCTCCACTGTTCTGGAGAATGGAGTCTTAGTCATCTTGCCCATGAGGCATGGTTCGCAAGCATCAACTGATTTATAATCAAGTGATTCCAAAATCCCATCAACATGGAGTTTCTTCATGCGCTTTACACCAATATGACCTAAACGGCAGTGCCACAAATAAGTTGCACTATCATTATTAACTTTGCATCTTTTGTCTTCAATATTATGAATATGTGTATTACTACGATCGAGATCCAATGAACCATTTTCATTGGGTGTGTAAACATATAAGGTTTTATTCATGTAAACAGAACAACAATTATTCTCTAACTTAAATGAATAACCGTATTGCAATAAACATGATCAAATCATATTCATGCTCAACGCAAACACCAAATAACACTTATTTAGGTTCAACACTAATCTCGAAAGTATAGGGAGTGTGCGATGATGATCATATCAATCTTGGAACTACTTCCAACACACATCATCACTTCACCCTTAACTAGTTTCTGTTCATTCTGCAACTCCCGTTTCGAGTTACTACTCTTAGCAACTGAACCAGTATCAAATACCGAGGGGTTGCTATGAACACTAGTAAAATACACATCAATAATCTGTATATCAAATATACCTTTGTTCACTTTGCCATCCTTCTTATCCGCCAAATACTTGGGGTAGTTCTGCTTCCAGTGACCAGTTCCTTTGTAGTAGAAGCACTTAGTCTCAGGCTTAGGTCCAGACTTGGGCTTCTTCACTTGAGCAGCAACTCGCTTGCCGTTCTTCTTGAAGTTCCCTTTCTTCCCGTTGCCCTTTTCTTGAAACTAGTGGTCTTGTCAACCATCAACACTTGATGTTTTTCTTGATTTCTACTTTCGTTGATTTCAGTATTACGAAGAGCTTGGGAATCGTTTCCGTTATCCCTTGCATATCATAGTTCATCACGAAGTTCTACTAACTTGGTGATGGTGACTAGAAAATTCTGTCAATCACTATTTTATCTGGAAGATTAACTCCCACTTGATTTAAGTGATTGTAGTACCCAGACAATCTGAGCACATGCTCACTAGTTGAGCGATTCTCCTCCATCTTTTAGCTATAGAACTTGTTGGAGACTTCGTATTTCTCAACTCGGGTATTTGCTTGAAATATTAACTTCAACTCCTGGAACATCTCATATGGTCCATGACGTTCAAAACGTCTTTGAAGTCCCGATTCTAAGCTGTTAAGCATGGTGCACTAAACTATCAAGTAGTCATCATATTGAGCTAGCCAAACATTCATAACGTCTGCATCTGCTCTTGCAATAGGTCTGTCACCTAGCGGTGCATTAAGGACATAATTCTTCTGTGCAGCAATGAGGATAAACCTCAGATCACGGATCCAATCCGCATCATTGCTACTAACATCTTTCAACACAATTTTCTCTAGGAACATATCAAAATAAACATATGAAAGCAACAACGCGAGCTATTGATCTACAACATAGATATGCTAATACTACCAGGACTAAGTTCATGATAAATTAAAGTTCAATTAATCATATTACTTAAGAACTCCCACTTAGTTAGACATCCCTCTAATCCTCTAAGTGATCACGTGATCCAAATCAACTAAACCATGTCCGATCATCACGTGAGATGGAGTAGTTTTCAATGGTGAACATCACTATGTTGATCATATCTACTATATGATTCACGTTCGACCTTTCGATCTCCGTGTTCCGAGGCCATATCTGTATATGCTAGGCTCGTCAAGTTTAACCTGAGTATTCCGCGTGTGCAACTGTTTTGCACCCGTTGTATTTGAACGTAGAGCCTATCACACCCGATCATCACGTGGTGTCTCAGCACGAAGAACTTTCGCAATGGTGCATACTCAGGGAGAACACTTCTTGATAATTAGTGAGAGATCATCTTAAAATGCTACCGTCAAACTAAGCAAAATAAGATGTATAAAAGATAAACATCATATGCAATCAAAATATGTGACATGATATGGCCATCATCATCTTGCGCCTTTGATTTCCATCTCCAAAGTACTGTCATGATCTTTATCGTCACCGGAATGACACCATGATCTCCATCATTTTGATCTATATCAATGTGTCGTCACGTGGTCGTCTCGCCAACAATTGCTCTTGCAACTATTGCTATCGCATAGCAATAAAGTAAAGCAATTATTGGGCGCTTGCATCTTATGCAATAGAGAGACAACCATAAGGATTTTGCCAGTTGCTGATAATTTCAACAAAACATGATCATCTCATACAACAACTTATATCTCATCACGTCTTGACCATATCACATCACAACATGCCCTGCAAAAACAAGTTAGACGTCCTCTACTTTGTTGTTGCAAGTTTTACGTGGCTGCTACGGGCTTAGCAAGAACCGTTCTTACCTACGCATCAAAAACCACAATGATAGTTTGTCAAGTTGGTGCTGTTTTAACCTTCGCAAGGACCGGGCGTAGCCACACTTGGTTCAACTAAAGTTGGAGAAACTGACACCCGCCAGCCACCTGTGTGCAAAGCACGTCGGTAGAACCAGTCTCGCGTAAGCGTACGCGTAATGTCGGTCCGGGCCGCTTCATCCAACAATATCGCCGAACCAAAGTATGACATGCTGGTAAGCAGTATGACTTATATCGCCCACAACTCACTTGTGTTCTACTCGTGCATATAACATCAAACCATAAAACCTAGGCTCGGATGCCACTGTTGGGGAACATAGTAATTTCAAAAAAATTCCTACGCACACGCAGGATCATGGTGATGCATATCAACGAGAGGGGAGAGTGTTGTCTACGTACCCTTGTAGACCGAAGCGGAAGCGTTGACGCAACGTAGAGGAAGTAGTCGTACGTCTTCCCGGTCCAACCGATCCAAGCACCGTTACTCCAGCACCTCCGAGTTCTTGGCACACGTTCAGCTCGATGACGCTCCCCGGGCTCTGATCCAGCAAAGCTTCGGGGAGGAGTTCCGTCAGCACGACGGCGTGGTGACGATCTTGATGTTCAACCGTCGCAGGGCTTCACGTAAGCACTGCTACAATATGACCGAGGTGGAATATGGCGGAGGGGGGCACCGCACACGACTAAGGAACGATCACGAAGATCAACTTGTGTGTCTATGGGGTGCCCCCTGCCTCCGTATATAAAGGAGTGGAGGAGGGGTGGGCCGACCCTCTCTATGGCGCGCCCTAGGGGAGTCCTACTCCCACCGGGAGTAGGATTCCCCTTTTCCTAGTCCAACTAGGAGTCCTTCCATGTAGTAGGAGTAGGAGACAAGGAAGGGGAAGAGGGAAGAGAAGGAAGGAGGGGGCGCAGCCCCTCCCTCTAGTCCAATTCGTACTAGGCCTTGGGGGGAGCGCGGCCTGCCTCTCCCTCTCCCCTAAAGCCCAATAAGGCCCATATACTTCTTCCCTCGTATTCCCGTAACTCCCCGGTACTTCGAAAAATACCCGAACCACTCGGAACCTTTCCGATGTCCGAATATAGTCATCAATATATCAATCTTTACGTCTCGACCATTTCGAGACTCCTCGTCATGTCCCCGATCTCATCCGGGACTCCGAACTCCTTCGGTACATCAAAACTCATAAAATCATAATATAACTGTCATCGAAACCTTAAGCGTGCGGACCCTACGGGTTCGAGAACAATGTAGACATGACCGAGACATGTCTCCGGTCAATAACCAATAGCGGAACCTGGATGCTCATATTGGCTCCTACATATTCTACGAAGATCTTTATCGGTCAGACCGCATAACAACATACGTTGTTCCCTTTGTCATCGGTATGTTACTTGCCCGAGATTTGATCGTCGGTATCTCAATACCTAGTTCAATCTCGTTACCGGCAAGTCTCTTTACTCGTTCCGTAATACATCATCTCACAACTAACTCATTAGTTGCAATGCTTGCAAGGCTTATGTGATGTGCATTACCGAGAGGGCCCAGAGATACCTCTCCGACAATCGGAGTGACAAATCCTAATCTCGAAATACGCCAACCCAACATGTACCTTTAGAAACACCTGTAGAGCACCTTTATAATCACCCAGTTACGTTGTGATGTTTGGTAGCACACAAAGTGTTCCTCCGGCAAACGGGAGTTGCATAATCTCATAGTCATAGGAACATGTATAAGTCATGAAGAAAGCAATAGCAACATACTAAACGATCGGGTGCTAAGCTAATGGAATGGGTCATGTCAATCAGATCATTCACCTAATGATGTGATCCCATTAATCAAATAACAACTCTTTGTCCATGGTTAGGAAACATAACCATCTTTAATTAACGAGCTAGTCAAGTAGAGGCATACTAGTGACACTCTGTTTGTCTATGTATTCACACATTTATTATGTTTCCGGTTAATACAATTCTAGCATGAATAATAAACATTTATCATGATATAAGGAAATAAATAATAACTTTATTATTGCCTCTAGGGAATATTTCCTTCACTTCGTTCATAACGATCATCCCTACTCCTTCTCTCCCTCGATGGTGATTCTTCTCTTCTAATCTTCTTTTCGGAGAGTCTTCACTTCTCTTGTGGGGAGCCGTACACTCATTGGAGTAGTGTCCGGGTCTTCCACAATTGTAGCAGTTTCGCTCTCGACTAGAAGATCTTTTGTCATTGTAGAACCTTGACTTGGAACTTCTCTCTTTGCTTCTGTTCTTGTAGAACTTGTTGAAGTTCTTCAGCATTAGGCTCAATTCTTCATTGAAGGTTTGTTTCTCACTTGATGATGTGGGAGCTTCACATGAGGCTTTGTAAGCACCACTTGACTTGTTATGGAGCTCCTCCTTATCCTTGAGTGACATCTCATGAGCAACAATTCTTCCAATGATTTCCGTTGGCTTGAGATCTTTGTAATTTGGCATCATTTGGATCAATGTGCATACGGTATAGTATTTTCCATCCAAGGCTCTTAGGATCTTCTTGATGATGAATTTGTCGGTCATCTCTTCACTTCCTAAGCCGGCAATCTCATTTGTGATAAGAGCAAGCCTAGAGTACATTTCAGCGACACCTTCACCATCCATCATTTTGAACTTGTCAAGTTGACTTTGAAGCACATCCAACTTCGATTCCTTGATGGAGTCGGTATCTTCGTGCATATCAATCAAAGTATCCCAAATTTCCTTTGCATTCTCAAGACAGCTGATTTTGTTGAATTCTTTGGGGCACAATCCGTTGAAGAGGATATGACAAGCTTGAGCATTGTATTGCAGCATCTTCAACTCTTCCGTGGTAGCTTCACGATTCGGTTCTCTCCCATCAAAGAATTCACCTTGCAAGCCAACACACACAATAGCCCAAACGACGGGGTTATGTCCAAGAATATGCATTTTCATCTTATGCTTCCAACTAGCAAAATTAGTACCATCAAAGTAAGGACCTCTACGGTGGTAATTTCCCTCGCTAGACGTCATACTCTCCTAGGTTGTGAAACCAGGGCCATGACTTCTAAAAGCTATGAAAATCAAGGCAAATGGAGACCAAAGCTCTGATACCACTTGTAGGATCGAAAGTATGTCTAGAGGGGGGTGATTAGACTACTTGACCAAATAAAAATCTAGCCTTTTCCCAATTTTAGTTCTTGCCAGATTTTAGCAACTTTGAACAAGTCAAGCAATCTTAACACAATTCAAGCAAGCATGCAAAGAGTATATGATCAGTGGAAAGTAAAGCATGCAACTTGCAAGAATGTAAAGGGAAGGGTTTGGAGGATTCAAACGCAATTGGAGACACGGATGTTTTGTCGTGGTTCCGATAGGTGGTGCTATCATACATCCACGTTGATGGAGACTTCAACCCACGAAGGGTAACGGTTGTGTGAGTCCACGGAGGGCTCCACCCACGAAGGGTCCACGAAGAAGCAACCTTGTCTATCCCACCATGGCCATCGCCCACGAAGGACTTGCCTCACTAGTGGTAGATCTTCACGAAGTAGGCAATCTCCTTGCCCTTACAAACTTCTTGGTTCAACTCCACAATCTTGTTGGAGGCTCCCAAGTGACACCTAGCCAATCTAGGAGACACCACTCTCCAAGAAGTAACAAATGGTGTGTTGATGATGAACTCCTTGCTCTCGTGCTTCAAATGATAGTCTCCCCAACACTCAACTCTCTCTCACAGGATATGGATTTGGTGGAAAGAAGATTTGAGTGGAAAGCAACTTGGGGAAGGCTAGAGATCAAGATTCATATGGTAGGAATGGAATATCTTGGTCTCAACACAAGTGTAGGTGGTTCTCTCTCAGAAAATATAGGTTGGAAGTGTAGGTTTGTTCTGATGGATCTCTCCATGGATGAAGAGGAGGTGGAGGGGTATATATAGCCTCCACACAAAATCTAACCGTTATACATAACTTTCCAAACTCGGTGGGACCGAATGGTTAAACTTGGTTGGACGGATTCAACAAAGCTAGTGACCGTTAGGGTTTTCGGTGGGATCGACATGCAACTCGGTAGGACCGATATGATTAGGGTTAGGGCATAACATAATGTCGGTGAGACTGATCACACAAACTCGGTGAGACCGATTTTGGTAATAATCTACCCAGAGAGTTAGTCCGGTAAACTCGGTGGGACCGATCGCTCATTTCGGTGAGACCAAAATGTTACGAAGGGAAAATAGAGAGTTTACATTACAATCTCAGTGGGACTGATCGCTCATATCGGTGAGAGCGAAATGTTACGAAGGGAAACAGAGAGATTACAATCCCATCTCGGTGAGACCGAGATCCCTATCGGTGAGACCAATTTGCCTAGGGTTTGTGGCAGTGGCTATGACATTTGAAACTCGGTGGCGCCGGATAGAAAGAATCGGTGGGGCCGAGTTTGACTTTTGGTTTAGGTCATATGTGGATGTGAGAAAGTAGTTGAGGGTTTTGGAGCATATCACTAAGAATTTTTAGCAAGAACCTCATTAAGCAACACCTCATCCCTTCTTGATAGTATTGGCTTTTCCTATAGACTCAATGTGATCTTGGATCACTAAAATAGAAAATGTAGAGTCTTGAGCTTTGAGCTTGAGCCAATCCTTTGTCCTTAGCATTTTGAGGGGTCCACTTTTCTCATCCATGCCATGCCAATCATTGAGCTTTCCTGAGATATTAATCTTGAAATAGCATTAGCTCAATGAGCTATATGTTGTTAGGAATTAGCAAAACCACCTAGGGATAGTTGCACTTTCAATTTGTATGTGCCAAATTCCAAACCTTCAAATGAAATTCTGTTTTGTATGCTCGAATAGCTCATGTATCAACTAGGGCTGTCTATATCTTCCATGCTAGGTGGGTTATTCTCACGAGGAGTGGACTCCGCTCCTCATTCACGAGAAAATGGCTGGTAACCGGGATGCCCAGTCCCATGCTTAAATTAAAATAATTGCAAACTAAACTCCCCAAGGATTGTTGTTAGTTGGAGGCACCCGTTGTTTCGGACAAGCCATGGATTGATGTTTGTTGGTGGTGGGGGAGTATAAACTTTACCGTTTTGTTTGGGAACCGCCTATTATGTGTGTAGCATGGAAGATATAGGGATCTCTCGGTTGTTATGTGACAATGAAAGTATACCACTCAAAATATTATTCATCTCTGTTTCAAAACTCGAGCTGTGGCACCTCTACAAATCTCCGCTTCCCTTTGCGAAGGGCCTATCTATTTACTTTTATGTTGAGTCATCATTCTCTTATTAAAAAGCACCAGTTGAAGAGCACTGCTGTCATGTGCATGCATTACTATTAATTTACATTGAGTATGACTGTGACTAGATCTCTCTTACCATAAATTACAATGTTTAGTCAGTCCTTGAGCTTCAGAGGTGCTCTGCATTTATGTTTTGCGGTCTCAGAAAGGGCTAGCGAGATACCATCTTGTTATATCATATTATGATTATTTTGAGAAAGTGTTGTCATCCAAGATTTATTATTGCTCGCTAGTTGATTATGCCATTGATATGAGTAAACATGAGACCTAAATGTTATTGTGAATGTGGTTAGTTCATAATATTTGCTGAAAACTAGAATGCTGGCTTTACATATTTACAACAACAAGATCAAACAGAGTTTGTAAAATTCTCTCTTTATCACTTTCAGTTTGTCAACTGAATTGCTTGAGGACAAGCAAAGGTTTAAGCTTGGGGGAGTTGATACGTCTCCATCGTATCTACTTTTCCAAACACTTTTGACCTTGTTTTGGACTCTAACTTGCATGATTTGAATGGAACTAACCTGGACTGATGCTGTTTTCAGCAGAATTGCCATGGTATTATTTATGTGCCGAAATAAAAGTTCTCGGAATGACCTGAAACTTCACGGAGAATATTTTCGGAATTTATAAAAAATACTGGCGAAAGAATCAACACCAGGGGGCCCACACCCTGTCCATGAGGGTGGAGGGCGCGCCCCCTACCTCGTGGGCCCCCTGAGGCTCCACCGACCTCAACTCCAACTCTATATATTCATGTTCGGGGAGAAAAAAAATCAGGGAGAAGGATTCATCGCGTTTTACGATACGGAGTCGCCGCCAAGCCCTAATCTCTCTCGATAGGGGCTGACCCGGAGTCCGTTCGAGGCTCCGGAGAGGGGAATCCGTTGCCGTCATCATCATCAACCTTCCTCTATCACCAATTTCATGATGCTCACCGCCGTGCGTGAGTAATTCCATTATAGGCTTGCTGGACGGTGATGGGTTGGATGAGATTTATCATGTAATCGAGTTAGTTTTGTTAGGGTTTGATCCCTAGTATCCACTATGTTCCGAGATTGATGTTGCTATGACTTTGCTATGCTTAATGCTTGTTACTAGGGCCCGAGTGCCATGATTTCAGATCTGAACCTATTATGTTTTCATGAATATATGTGAGTTCTTCATCCTATTTTGCAAGTCAATAGTCACCTACTATGTGTTATGATCCGGTAATCCCGAAGTGATAATAATTGGGACCACTCCCGGTGACGACTATAGTTTGAGGAGTTCATGTATTCACTAAGTGTTAATGCTTTGGTCCGGTACTCTATTAAAAGGAGGCCTTAATATCCCTTAGTTTCCAATAGGACCCCGCTGCCATGGGAGTGTAGGACAAACGATGTCATGCAAGTTCTTTTCCATAAGCACGCATGACTATATTCGAAATACATGGCTACATTACATTGATGAACTGGAGCTAGTTCTGTGTCACCCTATGTTATAACTGTTGCATGAGGAATCGCATCCGACATAATTATCCATCACTGATCCATTGCCTACGAGCTTTTCACATATTGATCTTTGCTTAGTTACTTTTCCGTTGCCACTGTTAGAATCACTACAAAACTACCACTGTTACCTTTTCCACCATTACCTTTACTTCCATATTACTTTGCTACTAAATACTTTGTTGCAGATATTAAGTCTTTCAGGTGCGGTTGAATTGACAACTCAACTGTTAATACTTGAGAATATTCTTTGGCTCCCCTTGTGTCCAATCAATAAATTTGGGTTGAATGCTCTACCCTCGAAAACTGTTGTGATCCCCTATACTTGTGGGTTATCAATAACCGCAGCCTCAGCAGGACCTGCAGGCTCAACTTCGCGTTTCTGTTTCTGACTGGAATTTCCGCCGCCGGCGTCCTGGGCAACTGGTTTGCTCTTGCAACTGCGGAGTCGATCTTCTTCCTCACCATTAGCATACCGAGTGGCTATTTCCATCATTCGACCCAGGGACATGTCCCCAGTCCGACCGAATTTCAGGTTGAGCTCTATGTATCGAACGCCCTCTTTGAAGGCGCACATTGCCTGGTGTTCTGATACATTCTCCACTGTATGCTCAAGGGTGGTCCATCTCTGGATGTAATCTCTCAAGGTCTCATTCAGTTTCTGGACACAATGCCGCAACTCAGCCAGCCCAGCAGGTGCCCTCAAACATTTTGACAAACACTCGGGCTAGCTCTTCCCAGCAGAAAATACTCCCAGGGGCCAACTGATTCAACCAAGCTCTGGCCGAACCCTCAAGCATCAGGAGAGGTGATTCATGGCCACATCATCATTGTCGCCGCCAATCTGCACTGCCACCCGATAGTCTTCTAACCAAGTGTCAGGCTTCGACTTACCGGTGAACTTGCTCACACTTGTTGCCAGCCTGAAGTTGGGAGGGATCTCTATAGCTCGCATGGCTCTACTGAAACATTCGGGCCCAGAAACATGCACTCTGCTGCGAGTCGGACAATTTCTTTCTTGTCCTTCTCTGTGTGCTCGGCCTCTGTCGACCAAACCTTGTACAAGAATGGATCTTGCATCAAATCCAGGCCCTCTTGGGTCGACTGGAACTCTCCGCTCATCACCATACAGGCGCTTGTCATCATACCATCGGGGCTCGTACGATTCATTCCTCAGAGGGGGCGTAGGCACTCTACGGTGATCATCGCAGGCGTATCGATAATCATACTATCCGTGGCCTTGATCCAGGTACTAATCCTGGCGGTGCCCACGATTGTCATGCAGCTGAGGTGATCTTGGACTGTGTGCCAACTGAATGGTGTCTGCCACCACAGATCTGCTGTGGATTCTGTTGCGGGACTGAGAAACAACTAAGTTTTGTTCACCTGCCACTGGGAGCAACGCTCGGATTTGCAGCAAACCTCTACCAGCTTCTGAACGAGATGGCTGAATTGACTCTGCTATACGAGTTGCAGCTGCAAGATTCTGGATCGGAGTGCGGTATACATGAGGTTCAGGCGGAAACAATTGACGTTGCCGTCGACTGGATTCGGGGATCTGCCGACGGGCCTGTTCGTCGAGTGAATGCTGAAGGTTCTCCAGATGCTCGCGCTCGGCCAAAGTGGCCAGGCGCGTAGCCTCCAAGGCCCGAGCGGAGGTCTCCCCCATGATGGGGGTCTGGAGTGCCTCCATGTTGTGGCGATGTAGCTCTTCCCTCTCTTGCAAAGTGAGGGCTTGGGGTTTGATACGTCTCCAACATATCTACTTTTCCTCACACTTTTCCTCTTGTTTTGGACTCTAATTTGCATGATTTGAATGAAACTAACCCCGGACTGACGTTGTTTTCAGCAGAACTACCATGGTGTTGTTTTTGTGTAGAAATAAAATTTCTCAGAATGGAACGAAACTTTGCGAGGATTTTTTATATCAATAATAAGAATTTCTGGAGCCAAGACCCACCAGAGAGGGGCCCCTGGGTGGGCACAACCTACCAGGGCGCGCCCCCTCTCCTGGCACGCCAAGGTGGGTTGTACCCACCTGGTGGCCTCGTTGATGACCTCCCTAATACTATAAATTCACATTATTTTAGAAAAAAATCAGGGAGAAAGAATTGTCGCAATCCACGAGACGGAGCCGCCACTAAGCCATCTTCTTCCTCGGGAGGGCAGATCTGGAGTCCGTTTGGGGCTCCGGAGAGGGGGATCTTCGTCATCACCAACCCTTCTCCATCACCAATTCCATGATGCTCCCCATCGGGAGTGAGTAATTCCTTCGTAGGCTTGCTGGTCGGTGAGGAGTTGGATGAGATTCACCATGTAATCAAGTTAGTTTTGTTAGGGCCTGATCCCTAGTATCCACTATGTTCTTAGATTGATGTTGCTATGACTTTGCTATGCTTAATGCTTGTCACCTTGGGCCTGGGTGCCATGATTTTAGATCTGAACCGTTTATGAATTTATCATTATATCCATGTTTTAGATCCGATCTTGCAAGTTATAGTCACCTACTACGGTTATGATCCGTCACCTACTACGGTTATATGATCCGACAACCCCGGAGTGACAACAACTAGGCCCACTCCTGGTGATGACCGTAGTTTGAGGAGTTCATGTATTCACTATGTGTTAATGCTTTGTTCCAGCTCTCTATTACAAGGAGGCCTTAATATCCCTTAGTTTCCAATATGGACCTCGCTGCCACGGGATGATAGGACAAAATATGCCATGCAAGTTCTTTTAATAAAGCACGTATGACTATTTATGGAATACATGCCTACATTACATCGATGAACTAGAGCTAGTGACGTATCGCCCTAGGTTATAACTCTCACATGATGAATATCATCCAACAAGTCACCGATCCAATGCCTATGAATTTATCTTATATTGTTTCTGCGAAGTTACTACTGCTATCATCACTTTTATACTTGCTCAAATTACTGCTATCACTATTACTGGTACCATTGCTGCTGTCACTATTATCAAAACTATCAAACTACTTTGCTACTGATCACTTTGATGTAGATAATTAATCTCCAGGTGTGGTTGAATTGACAACTCAGCTGCTAATACCTTCAAATATTCTTTGGCTCCCCTTGTGTCGAATCTATAAATTTGGGTTGAATACTCTACCCTCGAAAACTGTTGCGATCCCCTATACTTGTGGGTTATCAAGACCTTTTTCTGGCACCGTTGCCGGGGAGCATAGCTATATTTGTTGAGTCACATGGGATTATTATCATACTATCACTATGAATAATCTGAAGTATCCAAAGACTAAGATATTTCCCTCAAAGACGAGGGGAGGTAAGGAACTGCCATCCAGTTCTGCTTTAGATTCACCTTCTGTTATGAGTTAACTTGCAACACCACCACATGCTACTAATCCTGATATGTCGCAAGTTATTGATAATGCTACTTCTACTATAAATGATGCTTATGATGATGCTAGTACCTTGCTTGATAATGATGATGTGCCACTTGGTGAATTTCTTGATAAACAAATTGCTAGAGTTATACAACATGATGTTGTTGAATCTGATGATGAACTTGAAACTAGAACTCCTGAAACACCTGCTAGAACTAGCCTTGCTAGATATGAATTGCCTAAGGTACCAGAAGGTTATTTTATGAGTGAAGAAGCAACTAGAGATATTCTTGCTTGCAATGATAGAGATGATCTAGAGAAATTATTATGCAAGTATAAAGAAAAATCTCTGAATGCTAGAATGAAATGTGATCCTAAGTTTGCTACTTCACCTATCTTTATTGATGCTAAGAATTATGAATTCTCTGTCGACCCAGAGTTAATTACTTTGGTTGAATCTGATCCTTTCCATGGTTATGAAACTAAAACTATTGTGACTCATCTTACTAAGTTGAATGATATAGCTGCCCTTTTTACTCATGATGAGAATACTCATTATTACTTTATTCTCAAATTATTCCTTTCTCCTTAAAGGGTGATGCTAAAGCTTGGTACAATACTCTTGCTCCTAGTTGTGTGCGTAGTCCCCAGGATATGATTTACTACTTCTCTGAAAAATATTTTCCTGCTCATATGAAACAAGCTGCCTTAGAGGAAATTTTTAACTTTGTGCAAACTAAAGAAGAGAGTCTCCCACAAGCTTGGGGGAGGCTTTGCCAGCTACTTAATGCTTTGCTAGCTACTTAATGCTTTGCCTGATCATCCCCTTATGAAAAATGAAATACTTGATATCTTCTATAATGGACTAACCGATGCTTCTAGGGACTTCCTAGATAGTTGTCCTGGTTGTGTTTTCAGGGAATGAACTATTGCTCAAGCTGAAGAATTATTGAATAACATATTGAAAAATTATGATGATTGGACTATTCCTGAACCACCGCCTAAACCTACTCCGAAGAAGAGGAGTATATTATATCTCAGTCCCGAAGATATGCAAGAGGCAAAGAAATCTATGAAGGAAAAAGGTATTAAAGCTGAAGATGTTAAGAATTTACCTCCTATAGAAGAAATACATGGGCTTAATACACCACCACTTCCTAAGGTGGTAGAGGTGAATTCTCTTATGAAGTTCAATGAAAATGATAATCCTCACAATATGCATCCTAGCCAATGCCTTTTTGAGTTTGAAAACTACATTAGAACACGAGATCACTTCAATGCAAATGTTATGAAACAATTGGAATACAATTCTGATATGATTGCTTGCTTGAGTAACTTGTTATTTTAGAATATCAAATGATGTTAGAGGTGTTGGAAAACATGCTTCTATGGTTCAAACTCAACTAGAACAAGTTGCTAAATCACAAAGAGAATTACTTGATGAAATAAATCACAATATGCATGACTTTGTTGTTAGAGTTGCAACTAGAGGAGGTAAAATAACTCAGGAACCACTTTATCCTGAGGGACACCCAAAAAGAATTGAACAAGATTCACAAAGAGCCAACACTAGTGCACATAGTCCTTCTAAAAAGAAAAATAAAAATAAAAATGATAGGACTTTGCACACTTCTAGTGAACCTGAAATAGAGAAACCTCCTGATAATAAAATGAAACTTCTATCTTAGATGCTAAAACTCAATCTGGTAATGAACACTCACCTAGTGATAATGAAAAACATAATGATGAGGTTCATGAAGACACTCAACCAAATAATGAAAAAGAACCAGATAATGATGTTGAGATAGAGCCACCTGTTGATCTTGATAACCCACAACCTAAGAATAAAAGATATGATAAAAGAGACTTTGTTGCTAGAAAACACGATAAATAAAGAGAACCGTGGGTTCAAAAACCTATGCCTTTTCCACCCAAGTCAACTAAAAAGAATGATGATGAAGAATTTGAACGCTTTGCTGAAATGCTGAGGCCAGTCTTTTTGCGTACTCACTTGACTGATATCCTTAAAATGCCTCCTTATGCAAAATATATGAAAGACATCATCACAAATAAAAGAAAAATACCAGAAGCTGAAATCTCCACTATGCTAGCTAATTACACTTTTAAAGATGGAGTACCTAAAAAACTTGGAGATTCGGGTATACCAACTATACCTTCACTACTGCAGGATGCTGCTAATGCGACACTACGATCAGAGACCCTTCGACGAAACTGTTTGTGATGCCATAATCGCAAATGGTGGTGTAAAAAACCATCAAAAAAGGTGCAAAACTTTTGCAATGGAGGATGCATCAAACATGGTTCAGATTTAAGTTGCGTGTGCGATGCAGGGCATACGGTTCAGTCCACTTAACTGTTTGCGATGAGGAGGAACAAAAGAAACGGGCAACCAGATGAAGGTGTGTGCGATATACAACATACGGTTCACTCGGATGAACTATTTGTGATTAGGCATAACAAAAGAAATGGTCAGCCAGATTCAAGGTGTGTGCAATATATGGCATGCGGTTCACATTGATGAACTGTTTGTGTTGAGACAAGAGAACAGAAACAGTTCAATATAACAAGATGTGTGTGATACGCGGCAAAGAGGTCTGTAATCAGAAATGTGTGTGAAGACCAATAATAACACAGACGATTGCTGCTAATAAGACATGTGTGTTGTGCGATGGGATTGCATACAGAACAACAACATTATATACACACTTATAAGGACATGGTTGCATAACCAAATTAAACATCCACTTACATAGGTGGCTACTACAACCATGGCATTTGCACACACCAAAGTAAACTATTACATGCATAATTACATAGGTGGCTACTACACACATGAAATTTCCACACACCAATAAAGTAAACTATATATTACATGCATGATTAACTAGCATAAATGATAATCTGATCATCATTTACTTCTTGTGACGCTTGCTCTGCTTGTGGCTCGATCCGGGCTCGTCGATTTGGGTAACTAGGCACTTCCTCATGTCAACAATCCTCCTGTGCATCTCGTAGCATGTGTACACGCTCTTGGCCACGAACCCGAGGTGAGGTTCATCCAGTTGCCGCATCCAGGCCTTGTGCCATGATACGAGACTTGTTCTCTGGGAATCATGCTTCATCTTTTCGTAGTAGGGGTCGATGATGGCTGAGGCGAGTTCGACAAGGGAGTCCTGCTTTGTGCTACCCCAGACCCTGTAGTGGTCACGAATTTTGACAAGGTTCTTGCAGTCCAAGCCCATAACACTAAGCACTTTTACATCGTCTTTGGTATCCACCATGGAGAACTTGTAGTCGATGCTGTTGACAAATGATACGTCTCCAACGTATCTATAATTTTTGATTGTTCCATGCTATTATATTATCAATCTTGGATGTTTTATATGCATTTATATGCTATTTTATATGATTTTTGGGACTAACCTATTAACCTAGAGCCCAGTGCCAGTTTCTGTTTGTTTCCTTGTTTTTGAGTATCACAGAAAAGGAAAACCAAACGGAGTCCAAATGACCTGAAATTTCACAGAGATTGTTTTTGGACCAGAAGAAGCCCACAGAGTACCAGAGATGGACCAGAGGAGTCCCGAGGCCACTGAGGGAGTCCTGGACTAAGGGGTCCTCAGGCGTCTGGCCTGTTATCCATGGGCCGGACTGATGGGCTGTGAAGACATGAAGGCCGAAGACTGTACCTGTGTCCGGATTGGACTCTCCTTGGCGTGGAAGGCAAGTTGGTGACCGACTATGAAGATTCCTTCTTATGTAACCAACTCTATGTAACCCTGGATTCCCCCTGGTGTCTATATAAACTGGAGGGGTTAGTCCGGAAAGGATATATTCATGACCATAGTAATACATGCTAGGATTCTAGGGTTTAGCCATTATGATCTCGTGGTAGATCAACTCTTGTAATACTCATATTCATCAAGATCAATCAAGCAGGAAGTAGGGTATTACCTCCATAGAGAGGGCCTGAACCTGGGTAAACATCGTGTCCCCCGTCTCCTGTTACCATCGATCCTAGACGCACAATTTGGGACCCCCTACCCGAGATCCGCTGGTTTTGACACCGACATTGGTGCTTTCATTGAGAGTTCCATTGTGCCATCGACGAAAGGTTCGATGGCCCCTTCAATCATCTATAGTGACGATGTCCAAGGAGAAACTTTCCTCCCCGGACAGATCTTCGTGTTCGGTGGCTTCGTACTGCGGGCTAACTCGCTTGGTCACCTGGAGCAGATCAATAGCTACGCCCCTGGCCACCACGTCAAATTTGGGAGCCTGAACTATGCCACGGATATCCATGGAGACTTGATCTTCAATGGATTTGGGACCACGGCGATTGCTCCCCTTCACTCCGATGAACGTGACCTAAATCTATCATCAGACCAGATTCAGGAGATGGCTCCTGTTGCTGCAATGGCCTTAGAACCAGAGCAGATTGTGCAATTCAAGGCCACAGAGTCCGCGGTGCTGGAGCCGCACGCAGACTCGACACCCTGCAATATTTGCGTCAACGGAACTCCGGACTCGTCTTCGGCTATAAGTTCCGGACCATGTACGCTTGCGGACACCGAGCTAGATCGGTTATCGATCTTCGAATTCAGTGCCGCAAACGATTTTCAGCACTCACCTTTGGGCGATGTGCTAAACTCTTTAAAGAATTTGTCCTTGGAGAAGGACTCACAGCCGAACTATGTTCGGTTTGAGCCAGAGGCTGATGACGGGAAAATTTGCTTCCCACCCGCCACCCACTTCATAGCCATTGTCGATGACTTAACCGACGTGCTTGATTACGGCTCCGAAGACATCGACGGTATGGACGACGATCCCGACAAGGAGGAAGGCCAAGACCCGCCATTTACTGGACGTTGGACGACCACCTCTTCGTATGATGTGTACATGGCCGACACACCTAAAAAAGCTAGCGATGATGACAAAGGAGATCCAGTTGCGAATAAACCTTCTGAGACACAGTCCAAGCGCCGACGCCCTAAACACCGCTCTAAGCCTCGTCGATCAAAAGATGGCAACACTGGCACCGGAGAAAATAGTACTCCGGGCGACGCCGAAAACAATGAAGACCCTGTCGGGGCTGCATCCGAACATGAGGAACATGACAACAGGCAAGATAACCCTGATAAACAGGCCATGCCCAATGACCCAGAAGATGATAGTTATCATCCAGTCTCCGAGGATGATGAGAGCCTCGACAATGAGGACTTTATCGTGCCTGAGGCACCCCTCGAGCAGGAGCGTTTCAATTGCCAGCTAATAGCCACTGCAAGAAGCCTGAAGAAGAAGCAGCAGTAGCTCCAACCTGATCAAGACCTGCTCATTGATAGATGGACTAATGTCCTGGCAGCCGAAGCGTACGACCTCGAGTTCCCAGCCATTAGTTACCCAAAGCGTAGACTGCTACCTCAGTTAGATGAGGAGGCACCAGATCCCATACCTCCCTCACGCAATGTGGACCGACCACCACGTGGTTGGGATAGTGCAGTGGACCGACCACCCCGCGGTCGGGATAAAACAGCAACTCAGGCCGAACAATAGCCCGCCCCACCGCCTCGCAAAAACAGGGACAAAACAGCTTGGGACCATACATACGACCTTCGGCAGGATCTGGACAGTAGAGCAGGACACACCAGATTAATCTACGGATCGCGAGGACGCTTCCCGACTCGGGATGACGGCTACCTATTCAGATGTGACAAACGTAGTCACACCCGGGCCAATAACCGCAGACGGAGTTCATCGGAGGTGCATCGTGACGCGGCCCGATATAAAGGCGCCGCACACCCTCTCTGCTTCACAGATGAGGTGCTGGATCATGAATTCCCCGAGGGGTTCAAGCCTGTCAATATTGAATCATACGACGGAACAACCGATCCCGCGGTATGGATTGAGGACTTTATTCTCCACATTCATATGGCCCGTGGGGATGACTTCCACACTATCAAATGCCTTCCATTAAAGCTCAAAGGACCAGCTCGACACTGGCTACACAGCCTGTCTGAAAATTCCATCGGCAGCTGGGAGGACTTGGAAGGAGCTTTTCTTGACAACTTCCAAGGCACTTATGTCCGGCCACCTGACGCTGATGACTTAAGTCACATAGTTCAACAACCTGGAGAGTTCGCCAGAAAATTCTGGACTAGGTTCCTAACCAAAAAGAACTAGATCATGGACTGTCCGGATGCCGAAGCCCTGGCGTCCTTTAAACATAGCATCCGTGACGAATGGCTCGCCCGCCACCTCCGCCAAGAAAAGCCGAGGTCCATGGCCGCTCTCACGTCACTTATGACCCACTTTTGTGCGGGAGAGGATAGTTAGCTGGCTCGCAGTACAAACACAGCCGGCCCCTCTGAGGCCAAAAACAGCACTAGCAACACTACAAAAAAAATACACATCCGTGACATTTTGGGCCGAACGAATTTTTTTTTGTCATACATATGACACTTCTATGATGATAATTGTGACAAAACCCGGTATCATCATAGATGTGGTGGGCTCCTACTTCTATGACAAAAAATCATGACAGAAAATGGGCTTTTTGTCCTGGGCGGGCCGGAGACGCAGCTGCATGACATTCTTTGGGCCATCCATGACGGAAAAAACCTTGGTAGAAGCGAGGGGGAGGAAAATTTTGGGGAGTTCCCGGTTATGGTGAGAGGTCGGGGGCCGAGCGATGCGCGTTTCTCTCGTACACGTACGTGCGTGTGTGTGAGGCGTTGGCTCTAACTGAACCCGAGCGAGGCGTTGGGATCTAACTGAACCCGAGCGATTGCACTGCAGGCTACGCGTTACTGAACCCGAGCGATCGATCGATGGCTGTTAACTGAACCCGATCGAGCGATTCCTTCGCTACTACTGCTAACTGAAGCCGATCGATGGGATGAACAGTGAGCGTTGCGGGGGGTTTTGGATGAACAGTTAGCGGTGGCGTTGCCTCTGGATGAACAGGACCCCGTGGTGTGGTGGAGGGCTGGATGAACAGTAGATGGTGGAGGGGTGCCCGTGGAGGGGTGGATGAACAGGACCCCGTGGTGTGGAGGGCTGGATGAACAGTAGATGGTGGAGGGGTGGTTGAACATGACCCCGTGGTGTGGAGGGCTGGATGAACAGTAGATGGTGGAGGGGTGCCCATGGAGGGGTGGTTGAACAGGCCCCCGTGGTGTGGAGGGCTGGATGAATAGTAGACGGTGGAAGGGTGGTTGAACAGTAGCCGGTGGAGTAGCGCGTGGTGGAGGCTGGATGAACAGGAGCCCATGGAGGCTGGATGAACAGGAGCCCGTGGAGGCTGGAGGAGGTCGACGGTGGAGATGAACAATATCCCGTGGAGTCCCATTTTGCGGTACGCCACACCCCTCCTGATGAACAGGACCCCCGTTTCGACCGTAGCGCTCCAACACAAGCCCGTTTCCTCCGTTTTGCGGTATGCCACACCCCTCCCGATCGACAGGACCCCCATTTCGATCGTAGGAGGTCTGTTTCCTCCGTTTTGCAGTACGCCAGACCCCTCCCGATGAACAAGATCCCGTTTCGAACGTGGCCGGTCGAACACAAGGCCGTTTCCTCCGTTTTGCGGTACACCAGGCCTCGTTTCCATTGGCTGTTCCGTCCAAGCCCTTCCGATGAACACGACGCATTCGTTGCCTCCCTATGAACACGACGATGACGTTGTTTCTCCGTTCCGACCCAGCCATGTACACGAGCCCTGGCCGTACGTATGCGTGAGTAGGCGTTCGAGACCCCACCCGTATGTACACATACGTGGCCGTATTTTCTTTCTTGCACCCTGGCCGCTGTATGTACGTGTAAATGCTACGTGCGCGCCTCTACTACGACACATGCGCGCCTCTACTACGACATGTGCGCGCCTCTACATCGACCAGTGTGTACGTACACGTTCGTGACCAGAATGACAACGCTACGTACGCTTCGACCAGGTGGGTCCCGACTGTCAGGCACTTCCTTGCCTGTGAAGATGTAGCTGGTCGGTCCCAGCAGTCAGGGGGCGAATTGTTTTTTTGCCCAGACGCACTTCCTTGCATGCGAAGATGTAGCTGGTGGGTCCCAGCAGTCAGGGGGAAACATTTTTTTGCGAAATACGGTGGCCCGTCCGGTGGGTCCCGCTGTCAGGTGGAGGAATAATTATTTTGCACGTAATAAGGAGGCACTTCCTTGCTACGGCCGTTGACCCAGCTGTCAGCCTCTCCACATACAGTCCATGTACGATGGAAGCCGTTCCTTAACCACATTGACCACGCCACGCCAAGAGCACCAGGGCGGTGGACGACGGCGAGGCCTAAGAAGGGGACAACACGGAGCCGGGGAAGACGCGGCAATGGATGCCCACGCGTAGAGGAGTATGAGGGTTCACTGGTTCGCTGCGGTGTGAGGCTGCCGTCGCCGCAGGATAACAGGGGTGTGGGTGAGTAGAGGGATGGCCTGGCCAGCGGTGGGAGTGGTAGGGGGCGGTGAGGCCTCCGCCGCATCGCAACCGGCCACAGGAGGCAGGAGCACGAGGCACGACCGGTGCTGGTTTGGGCGGCTGGAGCAAGAAGACCAGAGGTTGAAGAAGCACTACGGTCGTTGGATGGACATCGTACGGTCACTGGAGCTAGAATCGTGCATATTGACTAAGTTGACAAAGCCCTCCGTCCCCGTCAACTTAGTAGGCCCACAAGTCAGCCTCCCACCAAGGTGGGTCCCAGCTAGCAGGGGGTATTCATTTTTTTGAGCGTAATAAGGAGGCATTTCCTTGCGTGCAAAGATATAGCTGGTGGGTCCCCAGCGGCGGTAACATTTTTTTCGCGAAATACAGAGGCCCTTTTGGTGGGTCCCTGATGTCAGGTAGAGGAATCATTATTTTGCGCGTAATAAGGAGGCATTTCCTTGCGTGCGGCCGTGGACCAGCTGTCGGTCTCTCCACGTACAGTCCACTTCAGATGCATGTCGGTCGTTGACCACGTTGACCAAGCCGCGCCGAGAGCACTAGGGCGGTGGACGACGACGAGGCCTAGGACGGGAACAACACGGAGGCAGGGAAGACTCGGCAATTGTTTCCCACACGGAGGGGAGTACGACTATACGAGGGTTTACTGGTTCGTCTGCCGTTGCCGGAGAATAACAACAGGTGTGGGTGAGTAGAGGGATGGCTAGGACAGCAATGGGAGTACGGTGGGGCGGTGAGGCCTGCGCGGCAGCAGAGCCAGCCGCGGGGAGGAGGGAGCAGGCAGTCCCGCCGGCGCCTGTTTGAGCGGCTGGAGTAGGAAGAGCAGAGATTGAAGAAGCACGACAGCCGTTGGATGGCCATCCAACAATCACTGCTTGTGCGTCAACCTTTTTTTAGGAAAGCCTCAAATCTGTGGAAAACAACATACATCCCATCTGCCATTATTTCTAATAATTTACAGCCCATTTGCTAATTATTAAGGCTTTTTTGGAGCCCATATTCTTTTTGTTAGCATTACAGCCCATATTGTGGCCACGGTTAAAAAATTATACGAAATTTTGCATATTTCGGTGCGGTCCGAACTGTTTTTAATCCCGAAATTTCGACTCACATTCAAACTGATTTTAAAAATAAATGTATATCAATATAAAACCCAACAAATTCTCCATGCATAAAAATTAATGTAATTTCAAATGTCAAAATGAAGAAAAGATATTTGAAACTAATTGCCGGTTTGATATGTTTAAAAAATGTACAACCCATTTCTCATTACTGTTGGGCCATTTTCTCGGCCAGCCGAATGAAAGCTCTCCTCGTATTGAAAGATTTGCAGCCCAATGGGCCTGACAAAGCGACTTACTTGGCAAATCACAAAAAACTGGGCTGTGGCCGTGGACCCAGCTGTTAGCCTCTCCATGTACAGTTCTCTTCCGATGGAATGTCGTTGACCACGTCGTGCCGAGAGCACCAAGGCAGTGGACGACGACGAGGCCTAGGAAGGGGACGACGCGACAGTGGATACCCGCGCGGAGAGGAGTACGAGGGTTCACTGGTTTAGCTACGGTGTGAGGCTACCGTCGCCGCAGGGCCTGGCTAGCGGTGGGAGTAGTAGGGGGCGATGAGGCCTCATCGGCAGCACAGCCGGCCACTGGAGGCAGGAGCAGGAGGTCTCCCTGGCACTGGTTTGGGCGGCTGGTGCAAGAAGAGCAGCGATTGAAGAAGCAGCAGTACCGTTTGATTCAAATCCAACGGTTACTGCTGCTAGAATCGTTTGTTGACTAAGTTGACAAGCCCTGCGTACGCGTCAACTTAGTAGGCCCACAGGTCAGCCTCCCAAAAGGTGCGCCCCAGATGTCAGTCGGAGGAATCATTTTTTTCGTGTAATAAGGAGGCAGTTGATTGCGTGCGGCCAGGCCAGCGGAGGGAGCAGGGTAGGCCGGGGAGGCCTGCGCTGCATCATAGCAGGCCACAAGAGGAGGGAGCAGGCAGTCCCGCCAGCGATAGTTTAGGTGGCTGGAGCAGGAAGATCAAAGATTGGAGAAGCACGTCGGCCGTTGGATGGACATCCAACACTAAGTGCTGCTAGAATCATGTGTTCACTGACAAAGCCTTGCGTAAACAAGTCAACCTCGAAATCTGTGGTGTGTACATCCCATTTGCTATTATTTTTATAATTTTTACCCATTTTCTAATTCATATGGAATTTATTGCAGCCCGTTTTCCATTTTTAGAATTGCTGGCCATTTTCTGGTCAGTACCAGGGTCAAAAAATTAACTAAATATGTGGGAAATTTTGAAAATTCGCAAATTTTTGCTGGGGAACGAAATATTCTTAATCCAAAAATTAATAGCCATACTAAAACAAATTTAAAAATAAATTAGTACTATGTTATGTTAAATCCAATGAAATACATATAAGATATCAGTGAAGAACGAAAACAAAAAAAGAAACTTATATCCCATTTGCTATATTTTTTTTGGAATTTTCAACCCCTTTTGATATTACTTTTAACAAACATTGACCATACTCTTAAGCCAGGCCGGAATGCATCCCTCCTCGTCTTGAAAGATTTGCAGCCTAGTAATTCGGAGAAAACAAATAGGCCTAGCTTGGGTATTCTTCAAAAAGAAATACTGGGCTACCTATTTTCCCAAAGAACTGGTGCATGAGCATTTAGCTTTATTTATTTATTTACTTATTTATGTTTAGGGGACCATGAGCATGTACCTGGGCCGGATTCATGTGAGAGCCTCCCTTTCAGTTAATTATGGGCTTCTCTATTGGGCCTTCATCAGTGGGCTGCATGTTATCAACAAGTGGAAAATGTGTTCCGAGTTTCAAAAAAAAGTGTTCCATATGATAAATTATATGCGCTACGTACGATACGGGGCACTAAAGGATCGAACCGTCCAACGACTTCCAAAACATTGTGTTTGTCATTCTAACAACACATTTATTCAACCAACAGACGAAATATACAACTGATTGTACATTGAAAACAGCAGCAGCAACAACCAGGGCTGGGGGTGCAACAGAAGCAGTAAGCAGGCCAGAAGAGTGAAGACGCAGCTCTCCCTTCCAAACCAAACACCAGCCATCATTACAAAAGGGCTACCAAAAAAGAACAAGTGTATGCATCAAACTAAATAAAGATCCTACTACACTGAGTGTACGCATCTAACTAACTGGCTCAGTTAGACGTTACTAATTTTTTTCGAAACGGAGGCAAAAGAATTGCCTCGTTGATTAATTAAGAAGAAGAGAATTGCCTGGTTAATCTACGGAAAACCGGGCTAAAACCAAAGACGTTACTATTTATTAAGTTGCAGTGGAGTCACAGATGGAGAGGAGTGGGAAACTTCACTGGTTCGGGTGCGCGGCAGCACAGCCGCGGTGGTTAGAAGGGAAAACATAAATTGGACACGACATTACTTTTATAAGAGACCTGCGTTTTATACCCCACAGTAGGCATACTAACAAGTTCACACACAAATACAACAGAAAAGGTAAACATTCATATCAAACTCAGGTTCACAGGACACGTTCATATCCATAGCCAACATTCACAATCAACAACTCAAAAGATACATATATACACAAGCTCAGCATATGTATGCATCCAAATGATTGATAGATCACACGACAATATTCATACATAATTTACAAAAAGATTCAGATATACGCATGTTCAGTATGTTTATGCATCCAAATGATTGAGATCACAGCCAATATGATCCATGGACGAACTTTAATTACCTAGGGTACAGACTGGTAAATGGTGTTCAATTAGAGGTACTTCTTGCTAAAATTAGTTCTTGTACGAGTAAACTTTCGAGTACATAAGAGGCAGCACAGACAATCTGAACTTTGCTTGTAGGTTTATCCTGAAATAGTGGCCTTGTGCCCAGGGAGGTTTGAGCAACTTGGCCACTACTTTCATCCAACCAGTTTACTAGGTCATCTTGGTCCTGTATCTTGCCAAAATTCTACATTGAAGACGAGAAAGGAGGCGGTTGAGAAAATGAACCACCCAAATTTTTTGTGCATTTCAACTGAAATGGAGCATCCTTGGCGTGCAGACTGATTAAGTGCCAGATGAATATACGCGTCAACCAACTTGTCTGGAATCTTTAGACTCCATGCCATATAGTTTGCTACCATATGTGTCGATAACCAAAAGGCACAAGTTGGGACCAAAGACTGGACTGCGTTTTTCTGGGCTATGCACCAAGCAATATTTTTGGCGTTCACTCTCCTAACACTTGGAGTTTGACAATTGGTTGACGCTGGTTGATACTCGAATGAATATAGGCACTTCTTGTCAACATCAATGCTTGTCTGAGTGAACTTTGGAGTACATAGCAGCAACATAAGTACCTGTCCATCTGATCATTTTGTGCAGTTCTACTGAAATCACCCGATGTAATGATTTTCCTGTGAGTTCAGGCTCCAAATTACTCCTTTATGAAATCGGCAAACAGTAGCACAATACCAAATTACCAATACATATGACAGGCACAATAATCAGGATAAAGACTAGTACCAACCTGTGTGAGGTAGCATATCAATTACTATTTCCTTTGACTGGAAGCCGAGATAAGCCAAGCGACTGACAGCAAAGGAAGAAAGCATGCGGAGTTTAGCAACTGACAGGAAAGGACGGAAGCTGTCGAGGCAATGAAGCACCCAAAGTTTTTGTGCAGTTCCACCAAAATCGAGCATCCCTGTTGGCACATATATTGAGAGAGTGAGATTACTGTAATAGTGGGACTAGTTTGTGAAACATACACTAACAAATAGAAGCACCCTCATTATCTTAATGGGTAAAGTTAGCAACTTAGTAGTCTTGCTTAAAGAGAGGTATTAGTTTATTTAATCAGTGCCAATTAGCTCAACTCAACACTCAAAGCATTGCCATTTATCATAGGTTGCAAAACTTTAACGTGCAAAGATAAAGGAGTTTCTCTTGACAGTAGCACGATACAAATAGAGATGACAACAAACTAATATGGATGAAGGCCTTAGGCCCATACCAACCTGAGAAAAAAAGCTTATTCATGTAGTCCCATAAGAGATGATAAAAGCACTCACTGGAATCACACAATAGTATATATTTTTGTGCACTTCAAATGTATGGTTGAAATCACTCTTGTTTACCAGTGCTGAGATTATATCGAAAGATTATCAAGAACTTCCAGTAGAGTTAAAGTACTGGCTGGGATACAGTTCATTGTATTGTCTTGTGTAGTTCTATTTAATGTATGATTTGCACAACATGATCCCTATTTGCACAAGTAGGAACAAGGTGAAACCTTCATTAGCTTAGCGAGAAAGGATAGGAAGACATTAGCATATTACTCAACCAGTAGCATCAAATTCATGATGGACAATACGCAAAACATTGCCTCATTGAACCAATGGAAATAAATTGACATGCAAAACAATAGCACTATTATGTCATGACACTAATAATATTCCCTCCCTGCTCCACCACATGATTCACCTCCATAGACAAACATACACACGTACATGATTCAGCATAGGCTCCTACTAAAGATTTGTTTAACTCCAACAGGAAAATTAGGCAGTAATAAATTAGTGGTACTTAAGTACTCCTAATTAATTAAGTGAGACAGCAGAAGTGGAAGGGCTCCCTGGAGGATCATCTCACATGTAAGGTAGTCGTTGCCGGAGCCCTTGAATGGCCTCGACTGAGGCCTCTGGCTTCAGCAAGATCGCCTTGGCACTGTTTATTCTTCTTCTTCTTCCTCCTCTTCATGCTCTGTTTCTCTTTCTCCTCACCAGTTGGTGAAACCAAGTACATGATTGGCCTTCTAATTCAGAATTGGTTTTGTCAGTGAGGGAGTACAAGTGTACTAGTAAAAAACAACATTATTTTCTCATGGCAGTCGGAAAATAGAGATGAACACATGCATTAAATATCATTCTTACCTAAAGGAAGGTTATGGCGCCAATATGGATGATGAGGATTGGAACACAAATCTCCCTTTGTGCAGTTCCACCAAAATGAACCAACTGTTCCATTCTGACATTCTAGTTAAACAGCACAAAAGTCACTTTTTTAAGAAGAGTTTTGTGCAGTGCACCAAAAGGTCACAACAGCAACCAGGTGAATTGGATATCCCTGTTTGCACAAAAAGGCACAGAGGAAACAATCAGAGTCTCAAACAATTACAGGCAAAAACATTTGGCTAAACTTGTCATGGCTTATAACAGTGGGTGCACCAGTAGTCCAACACCATGTACGTAAACAGGGGCATAAAGTGGTGATTCATAGTTTGTTGCCCCGAGAAACAAACATCCAAGAAACATATCTGGGTTGGTCCCATTTTTGTTCACTCTAGCCACCTACTCCTATGTGTGGATAGCAAATCTAGTCCTGGTCATACCACCGTGTACAGCGTTACCCCTATATTTCCCTTTTCGATCAAGAGACCGGTTGGATGACCAGTCTGTACTACTTTCACCCCCTTTCCTTCCTGTTTGTACCAAGTCCGATGTACACACAGGCGGAGCTATGTGTATGGCCGAGGGGGCTGTGGCCCCCCAAACCTGGTAGCTTTTGTGAAGATTTTTTTAAGATGGCATAGATTGAGAAAAATGGGGACTTTTACCCCTTCATAAAGCCATATTTTGCCATTGCCCCTCCCAATGATCCTATGCTAGCTCCGCCACTGGATGTACATACTAAATTCCCCCACCCCCACTTTATTTCTTGTTTGAACCAAGTACTCCCTCCGTCCGGAATTACTTGTCATCAAAATGGATGTGTCTAGAACTAAAATACATCTAGACACATCCATTTCAATGACAAGTATTTTCGGACAGAGGGAGTACAAGACTCGACTCCATGAAGTAGCTTTACCTCTAACAATAGAAAAAAAATATGTGACGTTGGACCATCCGATCGAGAGGGGCTGAGAGGTAGAAAATGGTGCACATGCAGCGACGTAGCGAGCTGGGGAAGTAGAACTAAGGCGGTTTCGAACGAAGATATACCTGAAGGTCATCAAGATGTGGATAGGTGGGCGGCGGGAGGCCGGATCCACCCACAGGCAACGACGAAGGGATCGGAGGACCTCCCACACCGGCGCTCGGCCAAAGATAATGGTGCGGCTGGCAGTGGGTCTCCTCCCTCACTGTCGACGACGGCCTAAACACTGCCCCTCCTCCCCTTCACCGGCGGAGGGGGATACATCCGAATCTATAACCAGCGGTGAGGATAGAAAGCCAGTGTTTTTTGAAGGGAGAAAGACGGTGTTACTACCCCTATCTTGTTTAATTCTGGAGAGGATGAGAGTGTGTGAATAGAGCAACCCTAGCAAGCAAGCGCGGAGGCTCCGGCCTATATATACATAGTGAGCAACCCTAGCAAGCAAGCAACCCCTATCTTCGTCAACTCGTACAAGACTGAGAAATTTCATTACTACAACGCCCTCTCCCTCGCGGACTGAGCTCCGGTGCCTTAACTGCACCTGCCTTTGGCTGCATGACAAGAGGGCCAACCACCTGTTGGGCCCACCTGTCATGGACGCAAAGGCAGGAGCAGTAAGTTGAGGCTTTCGCTATCCCTCCCGCATGAGGTGGACGGACATGCAGCAGTGCATTCGATATTGTAGAAGTAGGAGTAATCATTATTGTTCGTCTTCTCGAAGAGGCGAAGAGCCAAGCGCAACCCGAACGTGGCAGTTGCGAACGCTTGCATGGTGTGGTTCCTTGGAGTACTAGCCAGGCTCTTGCATGAGACAAAATTGCTATTGTTTAACAATTAAACTCCATTATCCATTGGTTGATACTCATTCTGCATAGGTCCACGCGCTTAGCACCGTTTCCTCCTGGGGTCACCAATGTTTATTTGCTAATTAATAGCATTGCATGCAATGAACTAGCCATCGCAAGTCATTAAAAGCATGCACACCTCACATATCTTATTGGTTCATATGTCAAGAAACAAGAAACAAGGTAGAAGTTAATGCACCATGCCTAAGTGTTTTGGGACTATTTGGTTTTCGTAAGGCTGGTCATAGTGGGGAGTAACTTAGACTAGTGTCATGCATATGACACTAGCCTAAATTACTACCTTCATAATGCAAAGTAACATAATAGTAGTATTTTAGATGGCTTCATTTATTAGTTTGTAGACTCATCTTATCTTGAAAAGCGCTATGTTACAGTAACATATTATGTTACCACCTCTCATCAATTACTTGCCACATAAGCAAAAAATTCTTGGAGTGCGCTATGTTACTAGCTAAGTTACTCCCACTATGGCTAGCCTAAGATGACTTAAACACCTAGATAGAGGGAGTAGTATAGCCCTGTAAACAGGAAAGGAGTATTTGCCTTTCTAGAGATTTCAACAAGTGACTAGACTACACCATGTGCAGTACTCCCTCCCTTCCGGTTTATAGGGCTCAAATCTCAAATCTCATAAACCAAGGCATTTTGCGATTGGAGGAATGTATCTCGTACTTACAAAACTACCCTAATTAAACTCATGCATTAATTACGTAGTTCTCTTGTTTCCTCTCCGCCTTGGTCGCGGCGCACAATATTGAGCACTCCTATATGACTAGCCGCTCTATCTACATGCGGGACATTTCAAAGCATCCGGGCCCGCGTGCCATCCACCAAATCACAGCGAGGTGCTACAGTCGAGACTCACCTGTAACCCCGGTGTGGCCGTCATGACCCATCATATCACAAAACCCACACCTTTACCAGCAGTGGTAAGGTGGCCTCCAAGTTGGACTGGACGAAGCAACCATCATTTCAGTGGAACGCTCGTTCAAGCCCTTTCTTCCCTTTCTTGAAGAAAACCTCACTCCAGGCTACCAACTTCTGCCATTTTTCTTCTGTACCGACGAAGGAAAGGTAGGCGAATCAGTTATGCTGCTATATTTTCATTCCAAGAATCTTCTTTTTGCGAAGCACCGACCGATTCTCACATCCTATTCTTTTCCCGTTTTCATTGCGATTGCGGTTTCCTTTCGATTGCTTTTTGTTTGTCAGTTCATTGATGGATCCTGGAGCACTAGGCAAAGAGTTGCCGGCGGGCAACCCACTGAAGACAGCGATCTTCAAGAAGCGAGCACCGACCAACGAGTTAACCATGTTGGCGAGCCAACCCATGGAGACAAAGAACTCCAAGAAACAAGCATTGGCTAAAGAGTTCAGGACGTTGGCGGACGAACTCCTCAAAGGAAGTTGGAAGAATGGCAAGGGCCCCACCGTGCCTACATATAAGTGCATCTAGTGCCACCCGTAGTTGGTTTTGGAGTATTGACGACAAACCTAGTTGAGGGACTAATGTGTTTGTGAGAATTGCTGGATAACACAGGAAGAAGTCCCTCATTGATTCGGTTTTCCTACCAGAGATGACCCCTAAAAATATATGAAGACATTGAAGTCAAAGGTGGTATATGAAGACATTCACATTGAAGACTATGACAAGAGAAGACATCACATGAAGCCTATGGAGCTCGAAGACTTAGATCTTCCGTAGTTCTTTTTATTCTTTGTTGAGTCATAGAAACCACCATACTATTAAGTGGGGTCCAAGAGAACCAGTCAGAATGACCGAAGTGATGCTTAACCAAAACCTATGTCTTCGAGTGAAGACTATGAGAGCGAATCTTGTCCAGAGTAGGACAAGTCAGCTTTGCTTGTAGCCCAAGTAAAGTTGCCGTGTGGGTTTGAAATCTGACCGTTGGAACACGTGTCAGTTCCTTAGTGACCCAGGGTCATTTCGGACAAATCAGGTCGGGTTACCTAGTGGCTATAAATAGCCCACCCCTACAACCATAAACGGTTGGCTGCTCAGAGTTAGTGTACGGCTTTTGTCGTTTGAGAGCAACCCACCTCGAAGCCTTTGAGAGAGAATTCCTTGCGAGGATAAGCCCTAACCACCCAGAGCCAAAGAGAATTAGGCATCACTTAAGTCTTCTTGTCTGTGTGATCTGAAGACTTATTACACTTGAGGACTGTGAATCCTCCAGCCGGTTAGGCGTCGCGTTCTGAGCATCCAAGAGACATTGTGGATTGCCGATGAACAAAGTCTGTGAAGGCTTGGGAGTCTACCTTGAAGACTTACCAGAGTGATTGGGCGAGGTCTGTGTGACCTTAGCTCAAGGGGAATACGGTGAGGACTGGGTGTCCTGAGCTGCATGTTCAGGACTGGGTGTTCAGGACTGTGTGTCCTCAGGTTTAAATACCTAGCCGCCCTAACCAGATGTACAGTTGTCACAGCAACTGGAACTGGTCCGACAAATCATTGTCTTCGACGTGTCACTGGTTTCATCCTTTCCTTCCCTTTACTTACTGTTGGTTTTTGTGAAGTCATTTTATGATTGCACTATCTTTTATCTTCACTGAGTGACTACGTGTTCTGTTTGGCTTCATAATATCTTCCTACCTGATCCTTAGTACATTGCTGCTATTAGTCATTGTGCTTTCACTCCATTGTATACTTGACTATGGTTTGCCTAGTGTAGTCTACCTTCCGCTGCATGGTAATAGGCTTATTTCTGTCATTTGTCTTCAAAACTTCCACGTTTTGAAGACTTTCATAAAAATCGCCTATTCACCCCCCTCTAGTCGATATAACGCACTTTCAATTGGTATCAGAGCAAGGTACTCCCTTGTTCTGTGTGATTCGGTTTAACCACCTGTAGTTTTAGCTATGTCGACTGCAGGGATAATTAAAGTCTCCGCTGCATGCCCCATCTTCGATGGAACTGAATATCCCTACTGAAAATAAGATGCGCATGCATCTTGAAGCCATTGACGTCGACCTATGGTATGTCGTCAAGAATGGCGTTCCCAAGGCTGGAGAAGGTGTCACTGCTGCTGACGTCAAGAAGTTCGTTCAACTGGACTCTACTACCAAGAATATCATCTGTGGTCATCTGACCAAAGGACAGTATGGCCGCGTGAGTTCTTTGGAAACATCTAAGCTAGTTTGGGACTAGCTCTCCAAGGTCAACGAAGGCGTCTCAACCCAGAGAGATCAGAGAATCAGTGTCCTTCGCAACCTCTTCAACCGCTTCAAGAGAAATGACAATGAGAGTCCAGCTCACGTTTGATCAACTCACTGACATCACGAATGAGCTTCAAGCCTTTGGCGCTACTAAGATCACCAAGCACGAAGTCGTCAAGACACTACTGAGATCACTTGACAGTTCGTTCAACACCCTAGCCCTGATGATTCAAGAACATCCTGATTTCAAGACACTCGATCCGTCTGACATACTTGAGAGGCTCAACACACATGAGTTTTAGCTTTCTGAGAAAAGAGATATCTATGGTCCAAACTATGGGCGAACTCGTGCCTTGAAGGCAAAAGCTGTCTCCTCATCTGAAGAAGAATCTGACAGCAGTTCTGATGATCCTGAAGACATTGGAAGGGAACTTGCTATGCTTGTGAAGAAGTTCCAAAAATTCACCAAGAAGAAAGGCTTCAGAAAGTCTTCCCGATCAAGATCAAGGAATGATGAAGTTTCTGCTCATGACTACAAGAAGAAAACATGTCACAAGTGCAAGAAACCTGGCCACTTCATCTCTGAGTGTACGCAGTGGGACAATGAGAACAAAAAGAAGAAGAAGAGCAAGGAATATGACTCTGACGACAAGAAGAAGAAGAAATACTCAAAGTCTTCTTCCAAGTCTTCTTAAAAGTCTTCATCACACAAGAAGAGCTCATCTGGCAAGGCACGTGCGTTTGTTGGCAAGGAAATGGATTCAGAGGAGGAGTCTGCTTCTGAGGAGGCGGAGGTGGAGTCTGAGGAGGAGTCCGATTCTGGCGTCGCAAGTCTGGCTACAGCATACGTTGCCAAGTCCATCTTCAACACTGAAGACAATGACTTCATCATCAACACCGATGCAAATGACATGGACCACTCCGCTCCTACCTACTGCTTCATGGCACGCGGTGCCAAGGTAAACACACGCACTACTCACTATCAAATGTTTAGTGACAATGACTCTGATTGTGGTTCAAAACCCAGCTACAAAACACTTCCTAAAATTGCAACTGAACAAGAGAAAGCTATGGAACATATTCAAAAACTGTTAGACAAAAGCGATGATATGTTAGGCGCTGAAATGACTCGATCTGAGTCCTTAATTGAAGACATAAAAAATCTTCACGTTAAGTATGAGGAACTTGAAAGTCGTCATGAAACGCTCTCAACAACTCATGAAAAGCTTTCCTATGATTATCTTCAAAGGAAGCAAGATCTTGAGAAATTGAGAGCGGCTCATGAAGATCTTTAAAAGGAAAACGAGTCACTTCGCACCGAACAGATCAGTTCCGCTCAGGAAGGATTTGAACCACCATGTCTTAAATGCATTGAGCGTGATAATGCTACTACTGTTGCTAAATGTTCTACTGCTGCTACTGTTGCAATATCTCCAACTGTTGATGTGGGAACTAACCCCTCTGCTGAGGATTCCACTGCCATTGCTGATGAGAATGCTAGGTTGAAGACATTGTTTGAGACAGGGATGTACAAAAGTCTTAAAGGGCATCAGACACTATGTGATGTCCTCAAAAAGCAGATCTTGAACCGAAACCTGAGGAAAGAGGGCGTTGGGTTCGTAAGGAAAATGAATGCTGATGGCTCTTACTGGAAACCTGAGCAGTACCCCAAAACCACATGGGTTGCTGCAAAGGAATCTTCAGCAGATCTATCCACTCTATCTGGCTTCACTTGTGCAAACCCCATGGTCATTGATGAATCCTTTGATGCAAACTATAAACTGTTTAAGAATCAGAATGGTGAAGTGTTTGCCAGGTACATTGGTACTAACTGCAGGAATGGACCGCCTATGAAGAAGATCTGGGTTCCGAAAAAGTGTCTGGAGAATCTTCCTGTGAATGTCATCATGACACCACATGTGAAGAAGACAAACCTGAGACCACAGGCTTCATACAGTCCAAAGGCTTCATACAGACAGAGGACTCACCTGAGTCGCACTAACGCAAATGTTTTGCAGGGAAACCATACTCAGGCCTATGAATATGAGCGCAGTTCATCAAACCGCCATGTTCATAAGACCAAGAACTATTCTGCTTATTCTTATGAGTACTATTGTCTGCCTGCAAGACTTTTTGCTAGGGCTCCAAATCCAAAGTTCTTAGACGTTGCACTTAGACTTATTGCTTCTAATACACCCTTGAAGATGTGGGTGGCTAAGAAAGCTTAACTCTCCTTTGCAGGGAAAGGTCTCCAGCAGAAAACCAAAATCGTCTGACGCTATTGCTGGGGACCTTAAACATCTTGTAGGACGCAAGATCAAATGCCCGAATGGTCTTACTATGTACTTCGTTCCTGAATCGCTTGCTACTCTCCCTATCAGTCCTAATCTGGATCTAAAATTTCATAACCCACTGGTTCGTCAAATGTTTTTGCTTCACAATTCTCTTCGTGAAGCCTATCCCCCTAACTGCACTGTAGGGTACGACACCAGCATCTTCAGAATGGATTATTGATAGTGGGTGTACCAATCACATGACTGGCAAAAGAAGCCTTCTTATGGACTCAACCTTACGTCCATCCGACAAGAGTCACATCACATTTGCTGACACTGGTAAAAGTAAGGTACTGGGTCTAGGTAGAGTTGCAATCTCAGAGGATCAACACATGGATAAAGTCATGCTTGTTGAATCCCTTGGCTTCAACTTAATGTCTGTCTCAATGCTTTGCGATTTGAACATGATCGTAATATTTGGAAAATATCGCTGCCTTGTACTAATGGAATCTGACAAGTCTCTAGTGTTTGAAGGGTATCGGAAAGATGATTTGTATGTAGTAGATTTCTCGGCAGGACCACAACTTGCCGTATGTCTTCTGGCAAAAGCTTTAGAATGCTGGCTCTGGCATCGGAGGCTAGGGCATGCTGGCATGAAGAACCTCCACACCCTTGCAAAGAAGAAGCATGTCAAAGGCATCGAGGGCGTCAAGTTCAAGAAAGATCACTTATGCGGTGCCTGTGAAGCAAGAAAGATGACGAGGGCCAAACATCCCTCGAAGACAATCATGACAACCACTCGACCCTTCGAACTGCTCCACATGGATCTTTTCGGTCCCACTCATTACTCAACTCTTACTACTACTGCTTGTCTCTATGGCTTTGTCATTGTTGATGATTATCCTAGATATACTTGGGTGCACATAATCCTCTACAAGATTGAAGTGCAGGATGTCTTCAGACGCTTCGCCAATCGAGCAATGAACAACTATGGCGCCAAGATAAAGCACATCAGAAGTGACAATGGCACTGAATTCAAGAACACTGGCCTTGATACATATCTTCATACCTTGGGAATCACACATGAATTCTCAGCCCCGTACACGCCACAGCAGAATGGCGTCCTCGAACGCAAGAACAAAACACTCATTGAGATGGCCCGAACGATGCTTGATGAATACAAGACTCCAAGAAAATTCTGGCCTGAAGCCATTGATACTGCATGCGATACAATCAATCGTGTTTATCTTCACAAGCTTCTGAACAAGACATCTTATGAGCTCCTTACTGGCAAGAAGCCAAATGTCAATTACTTCAGAGTATTTGGCGCCAGATGCTGGATCAAGGATCCACATCACACTTCAAAATTTGCACCAAAAGCACATGAGGGTTTTATGCTTGGATATGGAAAGGATTCGCACTCCTACAGAGTCTTCAATCTCTTTCATTATAAAGTGGTTGAAACAGTGGATATGCGGTTTGATGAGACTAACAGTTCACAAAGAGAGCACCTCCCAAATGTGCTAGATGAAGTTCCATCCAGCGAATCAATCAAGCTTATGGGAACCGGAGAAATCATACCCTCTGAAGCTCAACCTGAAGAGGAACTTATCATCTCCGCACCTGATCAACCTGAAGACAATGCTCAGCCTGAAGACAATCCCACTAACAATGGCAATGATCAGCAAGAGCACAACCTTCGCCCTGTACATCCTCGTGTTGCCAATGAAGTGCAGATTGAGAGAATAATTGACAGCATCAATGCACCCGGTCTGCTCACTCGATCAAGGGCAACTCAGCTGGCAAATTTCTGTGGGCACTTCGCATTCATCTCAATAACAGAACCCAAGAAAGTTGAAGAAGCCTTCATGGAACCTGAATGGATTCAAGCTATGCAAGAAGAGCTTCAACAGTTTGAGCTGAATAATGTATGGGAACTGGTTAAGCGTCCTGATCCTCGGAAGCACAATATAATAGGCACAAAATGGATATACCGAAACAAGCAAGACGAGCATGGTCAAGTTGTCAGAAACAAAGCTCGTCTCGTTGCTCAAGGATATACTCAAGTGGAAGGCATTGACTTCGATGAAACATTTGCTCCTGTGGCTCGACTTGAAGCCATACGCATACTGCTGGCCTATGCAAATCATCATAACATACTTCTATATCAAATGGATGTGAAGAGCGCCTTTCTCAATGGCAAGATTGAAGAAGAAGTGTATGTTGCGCAACCGCCTGGCTTTGAAGATCCGAAACATCCTGACATGGTATACAAGCTCAACAAGGCACTATATGGCCTCAAACAAGCCCCTCGGGCCTGGTATGACACACTCAAGTACTTCCTGAAGAGAAAAGGCTTCATACCTGGTTCCCTAGACCCCACTCTCTTCACGAAGACATATGATGGTGAACTGTTTGTGTGCCAAATATATGTGGATGACATTATCTTTGGCTGCACCAATCAGAAGTACAGTGAAGAGTTTGGATATATGATGCAAGAGCAATATCAGATGTCCATGATGGGAGAGCTGAATTTCTTCCTCGGTCTTCAAATACGACAGCAACGCAACGACATCTTCATATCTCAAGAGAAGTATCTCAAAGATTGCCTGAAGAAGTTCGGTATGCAAGACTGCAAAGGCTTCACGACGCCAATGGCAGCCAAACATCATCTGGGTCCCGACGACAATGGTAAAGAGTTCGATCAAAAGGTATACCGCTCCATGATTGGTTCTTTGCTTTATCTATGTGCATCTAGGCCAGATATTATGCTTAGTGTTTGCATGTGTGCTCGATTCCAAGCGGCACCAAAGGAGTCGCATCACTTAGCTGTGAAGCGAATTCTTCGATATTTGGCTCACACCCCAACTCTAGGATTATGGTATCCAGAGGGCTCAGAGTTTGATTTGGTTGGATTCTCGGATGCTGATTATGCTGGTGACAAAGTGGATCGCAAGTCTACATCAGGCACATGTCACTTTCTGGGACGATCACTTGTATGTTGGTCTTCAAAGAAGCAGAACTGTGTATCTCTCTCCACTGCTGAATCTGAATACATTGCTGCTGGATCTTGCTGCGCTCAGCTTCTGTGGATGAAGCAAACACTCAAGGACTATGACATTCATCTGAAGCAAGTGCCACTTTACTGCGACAACGAAAGCGCCATCAAGATTGCCAACAACCCAGTTCAGCACTCGAAGACAAAGCACATTGAAATTCATCATCACTTTCTCAGAGATCATGTTGTGAAGGAAGATATTGATATCATACACGTCAACACTGAAGAGCAATTGATAGATATCTTCACCAATACCTTGGATGAGAAGAGATTTTGCAAGTTACGGTGTGAGCTAAATATCCTGGAATCCACAAATGTCCTGTGATCAGACACACATCCTAACACTTATGCATACTGATGACTTAGATGTGCAACACACGAAGTAAAGTATATCTTCAATCAATGAAGACATACGTTCTAAGTGTGAATACATTAATGTGGAATTTGACTTCGGAGCGCCACGATAATTGTGCGCCGTGTCTGGGTCTAATACTTCCTATACGGTGGGTAACGCCACCACCAAAATGTTCTGTTTGAAGTGTTTCACTCATGGCGTTACATTTGCTATGTCTTCACATTTGGTTTGTCTTCAATTTCAACATGTCTTCATGATTATCTTCACTATGTTGATTATATATATATACACTAGTGTTCTGTCCTCTACAACATTCACTTATAGCTATGTCTTCTCGTTGAATCTTTTGAACAAAGTGAATGTGATCGGACCCTAACCTCTCTATGCTTTCTATCTCAAACTCTATCTCTCCAAATCATATGCATTCTATTGAAACTGTCGAATGTCTTCTCTGCGTCCTTGTCAGCAGAAGATACAGAGACAACCATTAAGTCCGTTTTCAATGCTCATTCCTTCACCTGAAACCCGGAGAAGTGGGAACGACCACCCGACAATCCAGGCATGCGTGGAACGTGGAACAACCCCCGATATGCTGCATGATGGCCACGTGTTCCTCATATGTGAATCGCCAGGGGCACCTGTGTAATAACGCAGTGCCGCCCCTGTACCTATAAATACACACCTCACAAGCAGTCATTATCTCTTCTTCCACTCTCGCACGAACCCTAGCGCCACTGCTAGCCCTTGACGACGCCGGTGATGAAGCGCTTCGCTGCCGCAACCTCTCCGACGCCGTCTTCACGCCGACCGCGGACATCGTCTTCTCCACCATCGCCGTAGGTGTCCTCCGTCGCCAAGTTAGGGCATGGACGATCGAACTGCTCGGCCTCCTCTTCCACTCCATCTAGTAGTTCTTCGTGTGGTAAATAAAACCTCCTTTTTACGGCCCCTTTGATCCTATAGCTTTATCACTTTCTACCACAAGCAGTTTCTATTCACACAAGTTGGATCTCTTTCATACTGCATCTCATAACATGCCTAGTATATTCACTTATGCTTCACAAAGTAGTTAGATTCCTCACTTGTACTGATCCGTGGATTCGTACAAATCTGGAACCAACTCCTTATCTATGAGTGAATGTCTTCGCATGATGAGGTCAATGTCTTCTAAACTGATTTATCTTCAAAATCTTCTGAGAATGCATATGACCTCTTCCCCTTCCCTCGCACCTTAATGCTGTCATAGGTACATGTCCATGGGAGAATCCCTTGGCTCTCATAGTCTGCATTCATTTGCAGAATTCTTACAGTATCACATAAATTCTCCCGAAGCCAGTTCCTGTTTGTCCAGCAAGCGAAAACCTTTGAAGCCCTTGAACGTCTTGAAGCCTTTCAGTTTAAAGTTCATGGCTTCAGAAAAATCAGCAAGGAAGGGTGGCAGAAAGCATCGAGGAGAAACGTCAAGAGATCTGCCCGATGACCTCTCAGAGCTGTACAAGACAGATCCTGAAGAGGATTACAATCAGCTCAAGATGCGAATCCAATGGATTCGACGCTATTGGGCAGAAGAGTGGTTCAAGTACAGATTTGTGACCAAGGAATATGCTGAAAAGAATGCCATCAAGCGACCATGGGGAGACATCCTCTACAAAAATCTTCAACTCAGGACCAGAGATGAAGCCATTGAACAAGGCTTCTATCCCTGCATGGTCCGTGGACCACAGCCTGCGGATGCTGACCCATCGTCCCTGCTATGGTGTCGTGACGACAATCTGTTTAAGCGCAACTTCCAGTTTGCCCAGAACTCAGCGAAGTAGAACAAGAAGACTTTGGGTTTAGATTTCAACCCTGGTCCCTCTGCTCCCCGTGCCGATGGAACTCGCGAAGCTGAACCCAATCTTCTTGGGCCCTTCTACAACCTTGAAGGTCTCATCACTCACATCGTGGTTCAAGGGACAGCCGTGAATGAGCCTGGAGATGACGCTGAATCAGATGAAGTGCCTGCAGCGCCGAAGCCAAAGAAGCTGAAGCAGCCAAAAGCTTCAAAGCCGGCCTCTGCACCAAAAATCTCACAGGCGAAGCCACCGGCAACTGCACCTCCCGAAGACAGTGTGCAGTCTGAAGATTTGTCATGCATCTCCAAGCCCCAGAAGGTCAAGATGCCTCTGCCACACACCGGCTAAGAGCTAACAGCTGCTGCCATTCTGCGCAACGATGCCATTGATCTGTCAAGTGATGAAGATCTTGCAGATGACGCTCTTGAGCAACTCATCAAGAGCAAAGAAGAAGCAGAAATCTTCAATGATCTGCCTCTCTTTGATGTAACAATCATCCACAACTTCATTGATGAGTGGTTTGACATGCCAAACATCAGCTTCGAAGATCTGCAGCTACCCATTGGCCTCAGTGTCGCCTTCCATGGCGCCATTGCTTCAGAGCTAGCTCTCGCTCAGCGCATCGTCGAACTGAAGCAAAAGATTGACTATGAAAAGGCTCAGTTCAAGAAGCATATGGCCAAGCTCAGCGTGCAAGAGGTGAAAAACTTCAAGATTATGCTGCACGAGCTCAAAGAAGCCTTTCTCAAGAAATGCGCAAAAGCTCAGGGTTCTCGGGAGCGCATGAAGAGCCTGGCTGACAAGTGTGTGCAAGGCTAGAACGAAGCTGAGAAGCGCAAGGCCCTTGGGCGTCCGGGCATTGATCCCAGGATGGCTGCTAAGCAGAAGAAGAAGCCCATTGTGACCGAACCTCTCGCACCAAGGCAGGAAGCAGATCCCATTGTATTCCCAACTAGCATGACTGGCTCGAAGCCAAAGGCCCGGTCAACCGTTTCAGGGCTGAAGAAGACGAGAACTGCTGAGGCTGAAGCCAGGAAGAGGAAACATCCTGAAGCCTCTGCTACTGCCCCCTCCAAGAAGAAGAGGAAGACCAGAAAAGAATGGGTTGCTCCCACAGAGCCCTTGATTGTTGAACCCATTTCCATGGTTTGTCCTGACGCTGAACGCCAACTGACAATCCATGAGCCTGCTTTCACAGAGGCTCATGAAGCTGAAGACTTTCCCGCAGCCGATCCCATCGCTGCTGAAGACATTGGTCACCATGACCATGTAGAAGATGGTGCAGTCCTTCCTCAGCTCGAGCACATCGAACTCACCAGCATTGGTCGTCCTCTGACGCCAATCGCTCAGGATGCTTCATGGGCTGATCGCCCACAAGAGGAAGAAGACTTTGAGGCCCAGCCAACTCTAACTACACAGGCGTCGCCTGCGTTGCGCAGGCTTCGCAAAGGACCAAGGCCTCCAGTCTCTGCATCTGAAGCTGAAGCTGCTGAAGACATTCCGGCTGCATCGGCCGATGAAGAAGAAGTCCCACAAGCTGCTACTCCCCTGTCCCACCAAGAAGCGGTTCTCGAGGAGAACGTGATTGTGACCGACCCTCCAGCTCGTCAAGTGGAGGTTGAAAATCTTGAGGCTGCCACCACCAACACCACTGAAGCCACTGACGCTGTCATGGCTGAAGCTAATGTGGAGCCTTCACCAACCAAAGCACCAGAAGTCAGCGAAGCCACTGCTCCCACCGCTTCTGTTCCTGCACCTGCTGCCGGTCCTCAGTTCGACTATCATGTTGAGCACAGGCCTCAGGTACAGAAGCCAATCCCAAGATTGCCCAGGTTCCCATGTCCTGCATCAGCAACTGGATCCTTCAATATCAATGGCTTCAGAGCAGACAACACATTCTTCAATAGCTCCAGGAACCCCTACTCAAGGGAAAGAATATCATCTGATCGGTTCTGGAGCTATCCGCAGCGAAGCTATTACTCCTGCATTCTTTACAATCAAGGTCGCCTCTTCCCACACAAGCGTCTTGGCATTGAAGCAATAGCTGGTCTGCCCTGTCTGGAAGAAGCTCTGGATTGCTTCAAAGAGGTTGGGTTGCTGCCGTTCGTCACTGACCAAGAGCATTGGAATGAAGAGTTGCTGCTCCAATTCTATGCCACACTTCACATCCGCGGGTACAACAGAGATCCGAAGACTTGGGTCCTGGAGTGGATGACAGGAAATGTTCATCACGAAGCCAAAGCCTTTGACATCATTGAGCTCACTGGTCTACCCACTCCTGGCGATCTCTACGAATCCGGCTGTCAACTTCACAGTGAAGCTGTGGAGAGCATCTTTCAGAAGCCTGAACCTAACATGAGTCAGATGCTCAGTATGATGAAGCCATTGCCCCAAGATGCTGAATATCCCAAAGAGTTCTTTGTTGAAGACCTTGAGTATCTGCCAAGCACTATTTATCACATCATAAGACAAACTCTCTGGCCCATCAAAGGACACTCTCCACATGCCAAGCTGGAAGGTGCAATAAAGACTTTGGTCTTCTATATTCTTCATGGCAAATGCTTCAATGCACAGGACTTCTTCATTCGCCAACTTGCTGCATCAGGCTCTGATCTATTTGGCTTGAAGTTCTACGCCCCATGGGTAATGCGGCTGATCAAACTTCACTCCGCTATCTCATATTAGCCATCTGCTCGCAATCATCGGATTTTTCTGCCTGATGTGGATATGTCTATTGAAGCCATCTATCCTAAGCCTGCCAAGGAACCTCTAAGTCTTTAGAATGCAGAGCATCAAAGTTATTCTCAGAACATTGAAGGAGTTGAAGCAGTCACTCGTGTGTATCCTTTGGCCGGCACTACACATGCACCGCATCCTGCTCTCACTGAAGCCACTGACAGTACAATTGCCCCACGACCCAAGAAGCGCACTCGTGTTCTCAATAACCGAGAGCTTCTTGTGGCTCTTCATCAGAAACAAGATAAGCATCATGACTGGCTGAAGCGTCAAATGCAAAGCCTCTTGGTGGATGTTAATCGCATTCACAATCTTGCCACCAAGAATGCCTTTGTTGCCCATGAAACCTCTCGCCGCACATTGAAAGGGCTGACGCTGATGTGTTCTAAAGATGATCTTTAAGAGGATGGCTTCTCTGAGCGCTTCAAGTTTGACTCCACACCCCCTCGAAGGGCAGTGCTGCGACGAACTCCATCTCTTGAAGACTCTGAGTTCTCTTCCTCTGCTGCAACTGTGAATGCCAGAGTGATCGAGGATGAAGACGATGCTACTTCACCGCCACCTCCCACAGCATGCTTCAACACTGCTCCAAGCTCCTCTGCACCGCCGAACACCACCGACGACCCTGCTGCTTCACCTACTCCTCATGGGAATGAGTAGATGCTCTATGTTTTCAAACCTTTTTGGTCCTTACTGACAAAAGGGGGATAAACATATGAGTTTGATAGTCTTCAAGCGGGTCCATATGGGCGGGTGCTTCATATTTTGCTTCGTGTTTACAACTCTCGTTTTGATACATTTGGTTCTTTGAGTTGTAACACTTAAACTCGATGGTCGTCTGCTACTTATTTGCCACTTTGTGATGCGATGATAAATTCCGCATGTGCGACGATAAATTCCGCACTTAGATCATTTTGCAGACGTCCATTTTCCATTATGCATGTCATTATCTTCACACACCTTCACATGCATAGTGGATTGTCATCATAAGTTGAAGAGGATCTCCACAAGCACAACCTGCCATGTGCATTTGCATTCCAAAAGCAAATTACTTATATGCACATCTTCAGGGGGAGCCCTTGCAACTTATGAAGACAATTCCTTATCCTTTACAATTTCACATATTATATTCCCCGTTGAAAACTTCAACTAGTTTGTCATCAATCACCAAAAAGGGGGAGAATGTAAGTGCATCTAGTGCCACCCCTAGTTGGTTTTGGAGTATTGACGACAAACCTAGTTGAGGGACTAATGTGTTTGTGAGAATTGCAGGATAACACAGGAAGAAGTCCCTCATTGATTCGGTTTTCCTACCAGAGATGACCCCTAAAAATGTATGAAGACATTGAAGTCAAAGGTGGTATATGAAGACATTCACATTGAAGACTATGACAAGAGAAGACATCGCATGAAGCCTATGGAGCTCGAAGACTTAGATCTTTCGTAGTTCTTTTTATTCTTTGTTGAGTCATAGGAACCACCGTACTGTTAAGTGGGGTCCAAGAGAACCAGTCAGAATGACTGAAGTGATGCTTAACCAAAACCTATGTCTTCGAGTGAAGACTATGAGAGCGAATCTTGTCCAGAGTCGGACAAGTCAGCTTTGCTTGTAGCCCAAGTAAAGTTGCCGTGTGGGTTTGAAATCTGACCGTTGGAACACATGTCAGTTCCTTAGTGACCCAGGGTCATTTCGGACAAATCAGGTCAGGTTGCCTAGTGGCTATAAATAGCCCACCCCCTACATCCATAAATGGTTGGCTGCTCAGAGTTAGTGTACGGCTTTTGTCGTTTGAGAGCAACCCACCTCGAAGCCTTTGAGAGAGAATTCCTTGCGAGGATAAAGCCCTAACCACCCAGAGCCAAAGAGAATTAGGCATCACTTAAGTCTTCTTGTTTGTGTGATCTGAAGACTTATTACACTTGAGGACTGTGAATCCTCCATCCGATTAGGCGTCGCATTCTGAGCATCCAAGAGACATTGTGGATTGCCGATGAACGAAGTCTGTGAAGGTTTGGGAGTCTACCTTGAAGACTTACCAGAGTGATTGGGCGAGGTCTGTGTGACCTTAGCTCAAGGGGAATATGGTGAGGACTGGGTGTCCTGAGCTGCGTGTTCAGGACTGGGTGTCCGGGACTGTGTGTCCTCAGGTTTAAATACCTAGCCGCCCTAACCAGACGTACAGTTGTCATAGCAACTGGAACTGGTCCAACAAATCATTGTCTTCAACGTGTCACTGGTTTCATCCTTTCCTTCCCTTTACTTACTGTTGGTTCTTGTGAAGTCATTGTATGATTGCACTATCTTTTATCTTCACTGAGTGACTGCGTGTTCTGTTTGGCTTCATAATATCTTCCTACCTGATCCTTACTACATTGCTGCTATTAGTCATTGTGCTTTCACTCCATTGTATACTTGACTATGGTTTGCCTAGTGTAGTCTACCTTCCGCTACATGGTAATAGGCTTATTTCTGTCATTTGTCTTCAAAACTTCCACGTTTTGAAGATTTTCATAAAAATCACCTATTCACCCCCCTCTAGTCGATATAACGCACTTTCACTACCCCTGGAACTCTGATTGCCACCTATGTGAGGCTCAAGACCGAGTTTGAGGAGATAGTCGCCGTGGAGAAGCAGTATTCCCCTGGCAAGGTGATGGCCCCCTTCGAGGACGAGGAGATGGCCCCCGAAGGGATGAGATCCCCCGGTGAGCTGCACAAGGTAAAAAATAATGGCTTATTACCATAGTTGTGGTTTTTGATTATTTGCAATGTGCTTGCTAATATGTTAGGGTTGTGCAGGTGCCGGTGGACATCCTTGATGATTCCCATGTCGTGGCCCGTCCTATTGGCATCACCCCGGAGATCGATTCCGATGCCGCTGTCCATCATGTGGACATTGCCCCAGAGATCGATTCCGATGTCGTGGTCAGTCCTACGGACATCGGCCCAAAAATCGATTCCCATGCCGCTGTCCGTGCTGTGGTCATTGCCCGAGAGATCGATGACAAGAAATAGTTGGTCGGGCTAATCCTTCAGGGTAGTTTGCATTGCCCTATGTTTAATTACCAGAACGATGCGTGTTATCAAACCATCTTAGGGCTAGTGCAATGTCTTGTGTGGGCGGATCTTGCTACTTTTGTTTGATAGTGAATTATGCGATGAATCATGCGAACCCTCTCCGAGTTATGGAAACAGATGTATCCTCACTAGCTTTTGATGTAATATATGGCATGATTAGATGTAAGTTTGAAATGTTTATCATATCAGCAGGGCTTGTTTGATGATTCTTGGTGTTAGTAGGCTAGCTACTGTGCGAGCTATAGTACTTGCAAAACACTCACCGAAGAGAAACGTTGGGGCTGATGAGCTCATGGTACACTTATACTTATCCCTCGTCGATCGACCAATAGCCCTAGTTCCTAAAATTGTAGGCTTAGCAATCGATGACCTAGGCGGGCTAGTTTGGCCTAGTGGGTTTCAGTGATATGACGTGCAACACAAAATCATAGCAGTGCAGAGACGTACTCCCTCCGTTCCAAAATAGATGACCTAGGCGGGCTAGTTTGCCCTAGTGGGTTTCAGTGATATGACGTTGTACAGTGCCGTCCAGTCTTCGCATGTGGTAGCAGTATTGCGGGTATAGTAAGTTTTCTTGAAGAAGCAGAATTCAATGAAGTCATGATGGTTCCTTCGTCCGAACAACTTACAGTGGGAATGGTTGGGCCTGCGATACAACTGGGGTAGACCAGGATAATTTTGTGTATGGTAGGTGGACCAGGATGGTCGACGTCCCACATGTCGGCAAATGAAAGTATTCTTTCCGATATAGAGTACGAGCAACAAGTATTCATTGTTTATTTTTGATGAAAGTTATTTCTCCACTGTTACGATGGAGGAGTGTGAAACACGGCAGCCCAGTAAACTTGGCATGTGCACCGCTCCCTCCTTCCTCATGTAATGCCCAGGTTACAGCTTTTTCTCACTTTCTCTCTATCTATTTCCTCTCAAATGTTTTTTACCTTTCTTTTTTAAGACACAATTGTTTTTATGCCTTTTTTTAGAATTATTTTTTTATACCTAGGAGCACGTGTAGAGACGGGCTCTTGCAGAGCCCACTCCTTGACTTTGTCAATGCCTCTCTCTCCTCCACATAAGGAGTACTACTTGCTATGCATGCATGCGGCGGGCAGCTGGCGTCTTGAGGGGCCAGGGCGGTGAGAGCAGGCTCCGGAAGCGGTCCGGACTCTAGCATAATTTTGGTTTTTACAGTATTTCTTTCTCCATTGACAGGTAGGCCCGCATAGATAGATAAAGAACACGAGCTGATGAGGCGCATGCAGACTGTTTGACTGGTCAACTAGACAAATACGGAGCTATACGCTGAGCCAGTGACCGTATAATCACCATATCTCGTATACAATGATCAAAGTGAGCTATCAAGACAAGTTCGATGACCGCCAATGCATTTTACTCAGTAATAAATGACCATGATTGAAGGGGAATCCAAATTTGCTTCGTCTTCTATCCTTGAGCTCTTGACAAACCAATGCACTATACAGTTGTCCGGCCACTCCACCCCAGAGCTCTCACCAAGCGTCGTTCATGCCACCGCACCACACACTAACCGGTAAGGCAGCGATGGCATTCTGCCGCGCCGAGTTCCTCGCCACCCACGACCGCACACAAAATGGTAGGGAAGCGATGGCATCCCGCCGTGCCGAGTTCATCCCCGCTCGCGACCTCACAACTATGTGGGAGGAATTTGAAGATGCCAAGGCCGAATGGGCGATAGAGCAAGAGGCGGCCAAAGCCACACAGAGGGAGCAGAAAAGTCAGAAAGCACTCAAGAAAAGAGAGGCCCGCCACCACAAGAAAGAAAAGGACGCACATGCTGCTGCGGAGAGGTCGGCGGAGATCCAAGCACGGTGGGGTGTCGCCGACAAAGCCGGGAAGGAGAACGACGGCGTCTGGCCAGCATGTGAGAAGTAGTAGTACTAGTAGTTAGTGTGTGTGTGTGTCTGAGTACGAGCATGTACCAGTACTACTAGTTACTACTGTAGTTTTTAGAGCAAATTACCAATACATTGGCCTAGACTAAATGAAAAAATTCCTATCCTAAGCATTAAATGGCATCTCTTTCTCTATAGGAATTGAGATGCATGTCATCTCACTTCCTATGATTTTCATATTCCTATCCTATGAACGAAAGGAGGCCTCTGTTGGAGTAACTACTGTAGCTAGCAGTACTGTTGGTACATTAGTTTTCTTCAAGAAGCGGAATTCAACGAAGTCATGATGGTTCCTTCATCCAAGCAACTTCAAAGTGGGAAGTGGGCCTGTGATTTGACGGCTCATTAGTTATTGTTACTGCGGCGCGACAACCTGGGTGACTCCCTTGGAGTTCTGCGTGCATGGCAAGTGGACCAGGATGGTTGACGTCCCACATGTTGGCGAACAGAAGTATTCTTTCCGATATCGAGGAGCAAGGAAACCGCGTGGTATAGTATCACTGCTGATTGGTTCGCAAAAAAATAGTATCACTGCCGATTTATAATTATTTTTTATTTCTGATGAATGCTAGCATTTCAACTCATACGACGAAGGGTGCCAAACACGGCACGTGCTGGATGTCCCACACGTCAGCGAAAGGAGTGGGACATGAACAACGTGGTAGAGCCCAGCGTAAAAAAACAGCGTGGTAGAGCGTCTCCACTTCTTCCACTTCTGGGTCGGAGACCACACGTAGTAGTACTTAGTGGTATGAACGATACAAAGTGCGGCCTGGAGATAAAGAAACATCTAGTTGGAAGGTCTCAGGGCATACACGTAAACAAATATAAAATTTAATATGTGCCTCCAACTAATATAGTAGTAGTAGAGTACTTAGGCACGTACTCCATAACATCACCGTGCATTGCACGTACAACATTTAGTGGTAATACGTAGTAAGAGACAAATGCCGCCCAAGAGTTCCCTTCTCGACCTAGTTTTGGGTGTTTGGTAGAGTGTATGGAGGGTGCATGAGTCCACACTAGTTTAGCACAAATACACTAGAAGCATGCATGAAGAGGGGTGTTGAGTTGAGCATGCATGTAGAGGGAACAACTATGTTGAGACGAGAATGCAACCAAACACACCCTATATGCCACGCATGTTCATACCATTTGTGCCTTTCTACTTCACTTACTGTGCTACATTACTCAGGTTCGTACGTCCACTCCTGGGTACATGTTCGTCTCGTAGTTCCGGTCCCACGTGTTCTTCATATAGATGGAACTATCCTTGCATAACACGTGCACCTTGATGCTAGATGTCTCTCGTGTAGGCAAAAGGATGAACAAAGCTCACGTAAAAAAATAGAGTGGAAGAACATAGATTCCGGACGACCGAGAAGAAGCAAGGAACCTCATGGTGGAGCGTCTCCACTCATAATATTTAATATTATTCAGCGATATAAAATTAAGCAATCATTTGCACAGTGGACTGGAAGAGTACGAAACACGGCAGCCCAGTGTAGTATTATACTAGTACATGGCTAACCCACGCTATCACCATATTTCTTGGCTTCCGTGCGACACCTATCTCTAGTAATCCAGCAGCCTATATCGCTTCTCCCTCCTCGTCTCTATCAAAGTGCGGCGGGCTGGCATTTCTGCCATCTATTGAGGTCGGTTAACTATCACATGTTAGCAACATGCCAAGAGCATTCTTAAAAAATTTCCTTTCACGTTCTGTTTTCAAAAAGAAAAAATCCTTTCACGTACGAATTTGCCTGTATGCTTTGAGCAACTTGCATGTCCTATACTGCTCCTGTTTGATACTCTAACTTAGCTAGAGGTTAGACTAACTCATGACTAACCCTGAACTAACTGTAGCCAAAGAGGTGTTTGGGTGAAAGGGTTAGATTGACAATAATTGCACTTCATGGAGAGAGAAAAATGATTTTTTAGTGGTCCCCATGAGAACTATCTCCAGTTAGCACCTCTTGGGTGGGATAGTTTTTTTTGGTGGGTTCGGTGCAACTTGATCCAATTTAAACCCTCATGCTTGGATAGTTTAGGGCTATTTGAGCCCCAACTAGCTCAAACTAACTCTAACCCATGGATCCAAACAGGGCCTATGGTCTGTGTCGACGCGGAGCAGTCGCGTGCACCGGGAAGCGGCACTCCCTCGACCGTCGCGCCACTTCAAAGCCGGCGCCAGTGAGAGGTCGCCTCCGCTCTGGCCGGGCATTAATGCGGCACTGATGCTCCAGGGGGACGCTGACCGTTTCACGCGGGAAGCGCGCGCTGGCAAGGGAGTATAGGTTTTGAACCATTTCAGGTGTAGTACTGGTAGTTTGCAAAACTACTCAATTATTGCACTCAGTTTCCTAAGAAATTGTGGTAAAAAATGTTACTCCACAGCCCGCTTCCCTTCTCCTTCCTCTTCCACCGCCCGCGCACGTCCGCGGGAAGCGACCGCTCAACCCTTATATAGGAGTGCTAGCACAAAAAGATGCATGCATGACCACTAAAATTTCCATATTAAAGCGCGGCTCCGGCGGGAGTATGGCGTATGTTGTTACCTTCGGCCGGCCCATGGCTACCGGGCGACGGCGACCAGAGAAGAGGCGGCGGGAGGGGAATGAATGCAGCTACTGTTTGGGTTCGTCTTCTGACTTAAATAAATGCGCAACATCACATGTACCCGCGGGTGCACAAATTGTAACATACATGTCTGCTTAAGTGGGCGTCACGTAACTAGTGTGTGTGTGAGAGAGATTCTGAGAGACAGAGTGCGTGTGTGCGACTCTACTCTTCGGACATGTACTCAACCTTTTGCATCGGGATATAAGTATAATGGTATTTACTTTAGCTAGTGATTTACGTGGCCATGTTAACGTGGTTGTGTCAAAAAAATGTCACTTCCTGCTCGTGATTTGCGTTATATAATTACAAGCAAGATTCTCGTGCATTGCACGGAACATCAATATGCATTTTTTTACAGAACACATGTTGTGATTGACCCATGCAGGTGTAGCGACCCGACCTCAGATGGTCAAGTCTCCGTGATTCAGTGTCATCCCTGGATCGGTAATGCTGACACACACAGTACTCGAGGATTTATAACAGAGTAGCAATCACACACTTATTACATCAAAAAGTCTAAAAGAGAACTTATTACAAGAATATGGCTTAAGGCCATCTAATACGATAACAGCGGAAGGCTTGGAAGATAAGGTGAGTCCATCAACTCCAACGGCATAGCTGAGCTGCACGGCAACGACCTAACGAACCTTACTCCTTGTCTGAAAAGTCTGCAACATAATATGTTGCAGCCCGAAAACGGGTCAGCACATGGAATATGCTGGCAATATAACACAGTAGAGCAGAAACAGAATAATGCTATCACTACATGCATATATGGCTGGTGGAAAGCTGTATGGTTGTAGTTTTTGCGTAAAGCCAATTTTCCCTACAACAAAGGAATAGATTTAAATTTAACTATCATGGTGGTTGAAACATCATTGAGAAGGTATCCCCAACTCAATCCCAATTAAAGTGATTAACAACCCAACAGTATTAATTAGACATCGTGAGATACATGTGATAACCCAAGTACTAGATACTCAAGAATTGTCCATAACCGGGGACATGGCTAACCATGATTAGATTGTACACTCTGCAGAGGTTTGCGCACTTTTCCCCACAAGACTCGATCGCCTCCGTTGGATTTCTCACACTACATGGTGTTTGAGAAACGGATGACCGAGACACAGTCTTTCAGAAACGTTAACTCTCTACTCCGGGTAGACCATACCAAACCTACAAAACCCACTACATGCTGATCTACCTCTTCAAGAGCTTCACGTAACTTACTCAACTATGCTAGAGCCCATAATAGCTTGTGGCTGCACACGGAAGTTTCGAGCATGAATCATCTCAGTCCCCTTTGAGCCTGGGTGGCGGTCCATAGGAAGATCACACGGGTACCCCGGGATTTCCCAAAAAAATACAGGCAACACTGGGTTCCCCAGGTGCCTCAATCCACCCAGTTGTTTGATTAAGTTGCCACCTTAAGTTGAACCATTAATTAACAATCTCACATCTGACATGAATTTCACTCAAACTCAAACCACGTCTACGAGCATAACATAGCAATATAAGCAATACGTAGAAGTAACTCCCAAGGTTTGAATATAACAGGGCAATAGGTTCTACCTCAGCAACTACTTCCCAACCCACAAGTTAATGACATCCTAATCATGCAATGTTTGAGGATTGGAACTAATGCATAAAAACTGGGTAATAATGGGATATGATCAAAGTGTTACTTGCCTTGCTGACGATCCGCGAATCCTAGAGACTCGTAGTAACACGCTTCGCACTCCGGGAATTCTATCGCAAGAAAACAACAACATCCATAAGTAACAAGCAACGGTGAACAAGAAAAACACAAATAAGAGAGGTTGACCAGAAAGTTCAACTTAAGAACTCCGGTACGCAAAAAGAATCAAATCAAATGAAGCAACGAAAGTCAAACGGCGAAAGAAAACCACATCGTTTACTAATTTGAACATAGGTCAAATTTTACAGTAGAGAAAACTTGTTTGAGTTGGTTAAATGGAAGTAGGGATTTGGGACGAAACTCTAGGCGCTTGAATCGCCTGATTTCGATAAATGAGCGAAAATATAAACAGAAATTAAGATCGGATCAGAAATCGCGATCAGAAAAATCGCGGAATAAATCCGATAAAAGAAAACTCACGAACAGACTAACGAACGAGCGTTCGTTAGTTGTAACTAACGGGCGAGGAACCGTTCATTAAAACGAACGTTCGGACGAACGTCCGCTAACTAGAAGAACCGAAAAAAACCGGCGAATCCGAAAAAAACGGATCTAGGGTTTCTAAAAAAACCGAACGGTCTTTATAAAAAAACCGGCGATGGGGCGCGGCGGCTACCTCCGGCGAGAGGTCCGGCGAGGCGAGGCAGCGGCGGGCGGCGGCTTGCGGGGCGGCGGCGCGAGCTGCGGCGGAGGCGGCG
>NC_057809.1:564122363-564130168 GCF_018294505.1 Triticum aestivum | reverse complement strand
CAAGCGGCGGCGGCGGCTTGGCGTGGCGCGGGCGGCGGCGGTGGTGGTGTGGTGTTGGGGGCGGGGTGGCAGCGTATATAAAGGGGTTGGGGCAGCGACTTGGAGGAGGGGGCAAGGCGCGGCGGAGGCGGAGTCCAACTCGGACTCCGGTCCGAGTGGCGGCGGCGGCGCGCGCGCGCGTGCAGGAGGCGGCGGCGGCGGCCTAGTGCGGCTGGGCCTTAGGCCCAGTCGGCGCGGGAACCCTATTTTTTTTAAAACTTCGTCGACCGAAATAAAATCCTAGAAAAAAATAAATAAAAACCTAAAAATGCCAAAACAAATTTTCACCGTCTAAATAAAATATTTAGGACGAGTTGAACATTTTCTTGGCCCTAAAATGCAATTTTGAAAACGTGCAATTTTTCTAATGCAAATAAAATCCGAATAAAACCAAATAAAATCCAATAAATGATTTTAATATTTTCCCTCCAATATTTCAATTAAGTTGGAGAAGTCATATTATCTCCACTCATTTGATTTAATATGAAATATTTTTCAGAGAGAGAAATTATTAAAATCAAAATCCTCGTTTCATTATTTGGATAAAAATCAAATATGAAAACCGAAAAATCCCCAACTCTCTCCGTGGGTCCTTGAGTTGCTTAGTATTTCGAGGATTGCGGAACGGAAATGCAATAAATCATGATATGCATGGATGATCTATGTATAACATTCCAAATTGAAAATTTGGGATGTTACAAACCTACCCCCCTTAAGATGAATCTCGCCCTCGAGATTCGGGTTGGCTAAAAAAATAGGTATGGGTGGTCCTTGCGGAGATCATCCTCTCGTTCCCAGGTAGCTTCATCCTCGGTATGGTGGCTCCACTAAACTTTGCAAAACTTGATAACCTTACTGCGGGTGACTCTGCTGGCAAACTCAAGAATCTTAACTGGCTTCTCCTCATAAGTCAAATCACTGTCCAACTGAATCACCTCCAAGGGTACCGTATCTCCTAATGGTATATCCTCCATCTCAGCATGACACTTCTTCAGCTGTGAAACATGGAACACATCGTGGACTCCTGACAACCCCTCAGGTAACTCCAACTTGTAGGCAACTTCTCCCATCCGTTCCAAAATGCGATACGGTCCTACAAATCTCGGGGCTAACTTTCCTTTAACTCCAAAATGTTTTACTCCTCGCAAGGGCGATACTCGCAGATATGCTCTATCTCCAATTTCATAGGTTACCTCCTTGCGTTTTGAGTATGCATAACTCTTTTGTCTGGACTGAGCAATCTTCAGTCGGTCCTGGATCAATTTTACCTTCTCCTCAGATTCTTTAATTAAGTTTGGTCCAAACAACTGTCGGTCTCCTACCTCATCCCACATCAACGGTGTTCTGCACCTGCGTCCATACAGGGCTTCAAACGGTGCCATCTTCAAACTGGCTTGGTAGCTATTGTTGTATGAGAACTCTGCATACGGAAAATTGTCATCCCAACTAGATCCATAATCTAGCGCACCGGCCCTCAACATGTCCTCCAAAATTTGATTGACTCTCTCAGTCTGTCCATCTGTCTGCGGGTGAAACGCTGTACTGAACTCCAATCTCGTTCCCAGAGTCTGGTGTAACTGATGCCAAAACTTTGAAGTAAACTGTGTTCCTCAATCTGATATGATGGTCCTCGGAACTCCATGCATACGTACGATCCTGGACATATAGATCTTGGCCAACTTTGCACTTGTATAGGTGGTTTTCACTAGGATGAACTGAGCTACTTTGGTCAAACGATCAACTACTACCCATATGGAATCATATCCTGCTTTAGTCCTGGGTAATCCGGTGATAAAGTCCATGCCAAGTTTATCCCACTTCCATTCGGGTACCGGCATAGGCTGTAACAGTCCTGCTGGCTTCTGATGTTCTGCCTTAACTCTCTGACATACATCACATACGGCTACATACTCGGCAATATCCTTCTTCATACCAGTCCACCAGAAACGTTCCTTCAAATCCAAATACATCTTGGTGTTCCGGGGTGTACTGAGTATGGTGAGTCATGGGCCTCTTGAAGTATTAACTTTCTGATCTCCTGGTTACTGGGCACATAAACTCGGTCCTCAAACCATAGGGTATCGTGCTCATCTTCACGAAAACCTTTGGTCTTTCCTTTGCTCATCTTCTCCTTTATCCCGGCAATCTCTTTATCATCTTTCTGAGCTTCCAGAATCTTATCCAGCAATGTCAACTAAACCTCCATTGTGGCAATGAACCTTCTAGGTACAATCTCTAATCGAAGTTCCATGATGTCCTTTGCTAATTCCTTCGGCAGTCCTTTACTTCCAAGGATATTAGCATAACTCTTCCGACTCAATGCGTCTGCTACGATATTGGCCTTTCCTAGATGATAGTGTAGCTTCATGTCATAATCCTTTATAAGCTCCAACCATCTCCTCTGCCTAAGGTTCAGCTCCTTCTGTGTGAAGATGTACTTCAAACTCTTGTGATTCGTGTACACATCACAACGGTTTCCAATAAGGTAATGTCTCCAAGTCTTCAACGCATGCACTACGGCTGCTAGCTCCAAATCATGCGTATCATAATTCAACTCATGAGGATTTAGTTGTCATGAGGCATACGAAACAACTCTTCCGTCCTGCATAAGCACACATCCAAGTCCTAAGCAAGAGGCGTCGCAATACACTTGGAACTCCTTATGTATATCTGGCAGTACTAGCACTGGGGCTGTAGTCAAACGTTCCTTCAACTCCTGGAAACTTGCTTCACAATCTTCTGTCCATTCAAACTTGGTATCCTTCTTCAACAGTTCAGTCATTGGTTTTGCAATCTTGGAAAAATTCTCAATGAATCTCCGGTAGTATCCTGCGAGTCCAAGAAAACTGCAGATCTCGCTAACTGAGGTGGGTGCCAACCATTCAGTGACTGACTGAACCGTGCTGGGGTCTACTGCTATACCTTCTCCTGATATAACATGTCCAAGGAATCCGACTTCCTTCAGCCAAAACTCGCATTTGCTAAACTTAGCATACAACTGGTGTTCCCTGAGCTTCTCGAGAACTAAACGCAAATGCTCTTTGTGCTCCTCCTCGTTCTTCGAGTATACCATGATATCATCAATAAACACCACAACAAACTTGTCCTAATACTCCATGAACACCTTGTTCATCATGCTCATGAAATAGGCAGGGGCGTTAGTCAGTCCAAACGACATGACCGTGTACTCGTATAATCCATATCGCGTTGTGAACGCCGTCTTTGGTATGTCCTTCTCTCGTATCTTCAACTGATGATACCCTGATCGTAAATCGATCTTTGAGAACACTTTAGCTCCTTGCAACTGATCAAACAGATCGTTGATCATAGGTAGTGGGTACTTGTTCTTTATCGTCACTTCATTCTAGGCTCGATAATCAACAACCATCCTTAGGGATTTATCCTTCTTCTCAACCAAAAGTACTGGGGCTCCCCAAGGTGATGAACTTCTTCAGATGTATCCTTTCTCCAATAACTCCTTGATCTGTTTCTTAATTTGTTCCAGATCATTTGCGAGCATCCGATAGGGTCTCTTGGATATTGGTCCAGTTCCTGGTAACAGCTCTATCAAAAACTCAATGTCTCTGTCCGGTGGCATGCCTGGTAACTCCTCTGGGAAAACATCCTGGTAATCCTTTACTACCGGCACTTCCTTCTGAACAACTCCCGTAAGGGCATTCACTTGGCTCCTTTTTGGCACATTCCTAGACACATACTTAATCTTTTTTCCCTCCGGGGTGATGAGATAAATCGACTTACTCGCACAGTCAATGCTTCCTCCATACTTTGACATCCAGTCCATACCCAATATCACATCCAATCCTTGCGACTCCAAGATAATTAGGTCGGACGGAAACATATGTGTGCCAATGGTTAAGGGTATCTGGTCACACCATCGGCTAGCCATATATTCTGCTCCGGGTGAACTCACTAAAAGAGGGGTCCTAAGGGTTTGGGTTGGTAGTTTAAACTTATCCACGAATCCCCTTGATATGTATGAATGAGATGCACCGGTATCGAAAAGAACAAGAGCGGTAAATGACTTAACCAAAAACTTACCTATTACCGCGTCCGGCTGCTCTTCAACCTCCTCCACGTTAACGTGGTTCACTTGTACTTTGTTGAATGGATTGGGCTTCTTCCTAGCGCTTCCATTTCCGTTTCCATTCCTTCCTTCGGGGCAATCATTGGCATAGTGCCCTGTCTTCCCGCACTTAAAATAGGTAACCTGACTTAAGTCTCTTTTGGCGGGAGTGGACGGGTTGGAGCGGTTCTGATTGTTGTTAGCTCCGTTCCCATTCTTAGCACCACTATGGTTATGTGATCCTCCTCCAGTGTGGTTGTGACCTCCATGGTTGTGAACAAGTCCTCCCGAGTTCAGGGTTAGGCGGGGATTCTACTGAGCTCCTGAGTTATACTTCCCTTGTCCATACTTTCTCTTGCGGCTCTCAATCTGCTGCTGTTTCCCTTCAATCATAAGAGCCTTATCTACCAACTCCTGGTAGTTGTTGAAGGTTGCTACCATCAACTGCATGCTCATCTCATCATTCAGCCCTTCCATAAACTTCTCCTGCTTCGCGGCATCTGTGGCCACATCATCAGGGGCATAGCGTGATAACTTGCTAAACTCATCCACGTACTGAGCCACAGTATGGTTCCCCTGGCGTAGGTTGCGGAACTCCCGCTTCTTCATCTGCATAGCTCCAGTTGAGATATGGGCGGTGTTGAAAGCTTGCTGAAACTGGTCCCAAGTGACGTTGGCTACCGGAAAAGTGGCTGTGTAATTCTCCCACCATGAGGCTGCTGGTCCATCCAATTGATGTGCAGCAAAGCGCACCCTCTCAGCATCTGTGCAACCTGCGGTGGTCAACTCCCTTCCAATACGTCGTAGCCAATCATCAGCAACTATAGGCTTGGTGCTACTAGAAAACACCGGCGGATGTAACCTTAGAAAACGGGCTAGGTTGTCCACTGGCAGTGGGTTGTTGTTATTGTTGTTGTTGTTGTTGCCCTGGTTCTGAACTAGCAATTGCATCAAGGCATTCTACTGCTGGATCAACTGGGTGAGCTCTGGTGGGAAAGCAAAACCGGGGTCACGTCTCGGAGGCATCTGAGGGGTTTAGATGGGAGAGATTTGAATAGAAGAGGTCTAATGAGAAAACACTACCCATATGCACATGAGACAAACACAATCATTTCACTCAATCAATCAAGCAAGGGCATACAAACGATCTAACGCACAAGTGCTCAACTACTACTAAATACATGGGGGAATACTAGTGATATATGGTAGTCATCTAGAAATTTTGATCGGTGGAAGACTCCATGATGTCTGCTCCAACTTCGTCTCCAAAGTCATCATCACTAGGATCGGAATCGGTGTCGTCGATGATGATGTAGTCCTTGGGGCGTATTTCCTTGGGTTCTTCTTCTTCTTCTATTGGTGCTGGTCCTCCCATGAATACTACGATCTTCTTGACTAAGTCGTCATTCTTCTCTAGTAGTGTCTTGATTTCCTCCTCATATCCATCACGGGTAAACTTGAGTTCTTCCTCCAGCTCAATGATCCTAGTCTTTGCCTTCTTCAAGTCCATCATGTCTGCGCACATCTGGTTTTCCTGACGTTGGATGTGCTGGTTTAGTTCCTGGATGAAAGCTGCAATGGATCTATCCTTCCTGGTGCTGATTACTTCCCATTGCTCGTCTCGACGCCCACATATTTGGTAAATAGTGTCCTTAAGCTCCCTGTTATAAACTTATCCAATGCGTCCCATGGTAATGTGGGCTTCCATGCTCTTGCCTAGACTCCAGGTGGGTGCTTCGAAAGAAAATTCTATGGGTTTAGAAGTTGGCGAGAACGTCCTTCCTGGAACTTGTACTTGAATCATCCAGTGCTCCTCTTCAGGTAAAGTGGCATTATACGTCCCGGTGAAGCTTGGTATTCCAATGTTCAAGTACCTAGTGACTTCCTTCAAGTGGCGTCCAAAAGGTGTGTCTTCATCCGGTTGTGCAAACTTGTTCTTCATCTCCGTCATCCTAAAGAGTAGAAAATGGAGAGGATTCAGAAATGAGAAGAGAAGTGTGACCTAGGGTTTATCTTAGTGGTCGTGTCCTACACTCAGCGTGTTCTCTGATACCATCTTGTAGCGACCTGACCTCAGATGGTCAAGTCTCTGTGCTTCAGTGTCATCCCTGGATCGGTAATGCTGACACACACAGTACTCGAGGATTTATAACAGAGTAGCAATCACACACTTATTACATCGAGAAGTCTAAAAGAGAACTTATTACAAGAATATGGCTTAAGGCCATCTAATATGATAATAGCGGAAGGCTTGGAAGATAAGGCGAGTCCATCAACTCCAACGGCATAGCTGAGCTGCACGGCAACGACCTAACGAACCTTACTCCTCATCTGAAAAGTCTGCAACATAATACGTTGCAGCTCAAAAATGGGTCAGCACATGGAATATGCTGGCAATATAACACAGTAGAGCAGAAACAGAATAATGCTATCACTACATGCATATATGGCTGGTGGAAAGCTGTATGCTTGTAGTTTTTGTGTAAAGCCAATTTTTCCCTACAATAAAGGAATAGATTTTAATTTAACTATCTTGGTGGTTGAAACATCATTGAGAAGGTATCCCCAACTCAATCCCAATTAAAGTGATTAAAAACCCAACAATATTAATTAAACATGGTGAGATACATGTGATAACCCAAGTACTAGATACTCAAGAATTGTCCATAACCGGGGACACAGCTAACCATGATTAGATTGTACACTCTGCAGAGGTTTGCACACTTTTCCCCACAAGACTCGATTGCCTCCGTTGGATTTCTCGCACTACATGGTGTTTGAGAAATGGATGACCGAGACACAGTCTTTCAGAAACGTTAACTCTCTACTCCGGGTAGACCATAGCAAACCTACAAAACCCACTACGTGCTAATCTACCTCTTCAAGAGCTTCACGTAACTTACTCAACTATGCAATGTTTGAGGATTGGAACTAATGCATAAAAACTGGGTAATAATGGGATATGATCAAAGTGTTACTTGCCTTGCTAACGATCCGCGAATCCTAGAGACTCGTAGTAACACGCTTCGCACTCCGGGAATTCTATCGCAAGAAAACAATAACATACATAAGTAACAAGCAATGATGCACAAGCAAAACTCAAATAAGAGAGGTTGACCAGAAAGTTCAACTTAAGAACTCCGGTACGCAAAAAGAATCAAATCAAACGAAGCAACGAAAGTCAAACGGCGAAAGAAAACCACTTCGTTTACTAATTTGAACTTAGGTCAAATTTTACAGTAGAGAAAACTTGTTTGAGTTGGTTAAACAGAAGGAGGGTTTCGGGACGAAACTCTAGGCGCTTGAATCGCCTGATTCCGATAAACGAGCGAAAAGATAAACAGAAATTAAGATCGGATCAGAAATCGCGATCAGAAAAATCGCGGAATAAATCCGATAAAAGAAAACTCACGAACAGACTAACGAAGGAGCGTTCGTTAGTTGTAACTAACGGGTGAGGAACCGTTCGTTAAAACGAATGTTCGGACGAACGTCCGCTAACTAGAAGAACCGGAAAAAAATGGCGAATCCGAAAAAACGGATCTAGGGTTTCTAAAAAAACCAAACGGTCTTTATAAAAAAACCGGCGGCGGGGCGCGGCGGCTACCTCCGGCGAGAGGTCCGGCGAGGCGAGACAGCGGTGGGCGGCGGCTTGCGGGGCGGCGGCGCGAGTTGCGGCGGT
>NC_057809.1:564120560-564121865 GCF_018294505.1 Triticum aestivum | reverse complement strand
CGGGGTGGCGGCGTATATAAAGGGGGTGGGGCAGCGACTTGCAGGAGGGGGCAAGGCGCGGCGGAGGCGGAGTCCAACTCGGACTCCGGTCCGAGTGGCGGCGGCGGCGCGCGCGCGCGCGCAGGAGGCGGCGGGTGCGGCCTGGCGCGGCTGGGCTTTAGGCCCAGTCGGCGCGGGAACCCTATTTTTTTTAAACTTCGCCGACCAAAATAAAATCCTAGAAAAAAATAAATAAAAACCTAAAAATGCCAAAACAAATTTTCACCGTCTAAATAAAATATTTAGGACGAGTTGAACATTTTCTTGGCCCTAAAATGCAATTTTGAAAACGTGCAATTTTTCTAATGCAAATAAAATCCAAATAAAACCAAATAAAATCCAATAAATTATTTTAATATTTTCCTTGCAATATTTCAATTATTTTGGAGAAGTCGTATTATCTCCACTCATTTGATTTAATATGAATTATTTTTCAGAGGGAAAAATTATTAAAATCAAAATCCTCGTTTCATTATTTGGTAAAACTCAAATATGAAAACCGGAAAATCCCCAACTCTCTCCGTGGGTCCTTGAGTTGCTTAGGATTTCGAGGATTGCAGAACGGAAATGCAATAAATCATGATATGCATGGATGATCTATGTATAACATTCCAAATTGAAAATTTGAGATGTTACAGCAGGAGTAATCCCATGTGTAAAAACTAGTGATATCTCAAGAATTTTATCGGAAAACTGGTATCTCGAGAATGTCATCGAAAAAAATGAAAGATGAGAGATAAGGCGAGGAGGAGTGGAGCGTGGTGGTGACTGGTGGTCGGAATGGGTGGAGGCATGGGGATGGACGGCGCCGGCAGGCGGCAGCGGCCACCATGCATGCTAGATTGTTCCAGAGACTTATTCCTTTTTTAATTGCTGAGCAATGAGGTTGCGAGAGATAATGATGTGGAGAGAGGTGCCGATATCTTTTGTAAAATTATCATAGTTTGCTTTCTATCCTCAGATATAGATCATACGGTCTGTATTACAAGATGGCAGGCACACCATCACCACCAACTCGTTTTTTATAAGGGTATAGATGATAAGTTTGCTGACTACTAATGTAAAGTGGAATTTGTCCATGTTATGCAAGTAAATAAAGGTGATTGTTTATCATACGGGTAAGTTTGGATGAAGGGTGGTAGGAACAAATGCTCCGCCTAGAGCATGTGTGTGTGAGATGGAGTCTTAGTGTGTGTGTGTGTGCGAGAGAGAGAGAGAGAGAGGAGAGAGAGAGATGGAGTCTTAGTTTGTGTATGTGAGAGAGAG
>NC_057809.1:564077790-564120081 GCF_018294505.1 Triticum aestivum | reverse complement strand
GCTAGAAGGAGATTGTTAAGTGTGAGTGTGTGTTTTACCCATCCAGGCGGAAGTTATGTGCACAAAAGAGGAGAACAATTCGATGTGGCATTAGGATTGAGGGTAATTAACTATGTATGGAGACATAGAGACCTTGAACGTGCATGTGTGAGAGGTATACATGTATACGTGGGATGTGTGTGTGTGCGCATGCGCATGATCGAGATAAAAGAAAGAAGACATAAGTCATAAGATCAACGACATGGGAGAGACGGATCAGTATGACAATATGCATGCATGTGAGAATGCATGGAAGAAGTCCCGACAATTGAGCATGTGCTTTTGTCTTTAAGAGATAGTGGCGTGGGCTGGAGCATGCATCTATGGCGAGTAGAGGGAGTGAGGCGCAACGATTGTGCAAGGTATGGAGAGACATATATAGTGTGGGTGATAGGAAGCAAGACTCCGTGCGAGTAAGAAATGTTGATGGAGAAACTACAGATAGATACAGAGATGGAGATGCTAGCTAGAGGGACATCCGCTAGTTTGGGTGTTGGAGATGACCGTCGGGTGGTTCAAAGGGTGAAGTTATATATGTGTGTGAGAGGGCACTTGACTACATGTAGAGAGAAACATATGTAGTGTGCGTGATAGGAATCAAGAGTGAGGGCGAGAAAGAAGGTTGATGGAGAAACAGATAAATAGAAAGATAAAGATGCTAGCTAGTGTGCGTTAGAGATAGGAGTCGAGTGGATCAGAAGGCTGGGTTATGTGTGTGGGTGTGAGAGAGATAGAGAGAGGGTGCGTGTGAGTCACATACAAATAGATATCAGAGAGAAATGAGATCCAGAGAGACGGAGTTTTGTGTCTGCGAGAGAGAAATATATTTCACAATGAGAGTGATAGCTAGAGAGACATACGAGGGAACACAAGATATCTCTAGGGAGAGAGGGTGTGTGTGAGCGACATACAAGAGAACAATGGAGAAATATGAGACCCTGGGAGACAGAGTTTGTGTTTGTGTGTGAGAAAGAGATATTGATGAGGAAGAGTCGTAGGTTCTCATATCTAAGGAGCGAAAGACATCTCTGTATGAGGGGTGTGCGAGTGGCACACATGGGAATAGTAGAGAGAAATGAGACCCTGGGAGACAAAGTTTTGTGTTTGTGTGAGAGAAAGAGATTCCACATGGGGAATCATAGTTAGAGACACATAGCAGGGAGCGAGATATACTTAGAGAGAGATAGAGTGATGAAGGTCGAGGGAGAGAGTACCGTCAGTGTGTTACGAAGATAAAAGATCATTGTCGACATACAGGTAGCACGAGAGTTACCTGAGAGACAATGAACGCGTATAGGTCCAGAGAGATAGTCCTATATAAGCATGAGTGATAGCTATATGAGACGAATATCTGGATTAAAGGGGATTCAAATATTTAAACTGGAGATCACGACATTGATAATATCATAACGGAAATTGGTGTATCAAACATGCATATTCATTTGAATTTGGGCACACATGTAATGTTATATAGTTTATCAATATTGGTTATCCATAGATTCTTCACTTACAAACAATGCATGGTTTGTATGCAATTAATGTCTAAACGGGATTACACTATATGTTCCGTGTGTGAAACACATTATACATGTCTGAGAAGTAAAAAAAACCGCATGAAACACACATTAATTGGAGACAGTTAGCGAGGAATGCATACATTGGATTTCAACATAAAGTGGTTTCAAATATTTGAAAATCCAAATTGATGGATACAACCTTATGAATCTGAGATCATGCCATTTGTAAACCATATTTATGTATAAATGGTGTTGTGCTTTTGAAAGTATATATAAAAAATGATGTATATAGAATGTAATTCCAATTGAAAATGGATCCCGCCCAAAATAATAGAATACAAACGGGATTCGAATTGAGTTGGCATGGTAAATGTGCACTCTGCAAAATTTGAACGAAGCGGGGAAAGTCGCAGTAACCATGCGGAACCAAAATCTGCGAGATGGAAATCACTGCTGCCTATCCCTGCCACGCAAAGCCTATATGCTGGATTTCTATAGGTTTCGATAGGGGTAGGTTTGTAATTTCACACAAACATGACGTAACCGCCTCTCACCCGGATTCATACATGGTGGGCGCCAAAACACAGTGTGTCCTCGGCCGAAATCGACTCCCTCCCTGATTCATATTCATACACGGTGGGCGCCAAAAACAAACTCTTGTCGGCAAATATTCGGTGTATGCGAGATTACCGTCCTATCCCCAACCGACTAGTGTTGCTGTGATGTAGTAGAAATTTGAAACAGGGGCTAAGTTTGTAAATTTCCTCGCATTTGAGACAAGCGCGCCCTGAATACATGGTTCCCCCTTCCTCTCTACCTTCCTCGTACTCCGTGGGCGCCAAAACACCCTCTCCACCCCACCCTCCTCCGTCCGCCGCCGTCCGCCACCCCTTCCACCGCCGTCCTCCTCCACCATGCCGGAGCTGATACCCTGACGCCGCTGTCCATTACAAGAGATCGACCTCTCTCATCCACGGCTTCGGACTGGGATCCTTGCATCCCGTCCTCTCGCTTCATCCCCGCCGTCGTCCACCTTGCCGGCACTGCTCCTACGACCGTCTCGTCCACCGCGCCCCGCCGCCACCGTCTACCCTCCTAGATCTGCTTCCACGCCGCCGACAGCCATCGCTACCGCAACACCGTCAAATTCTCAGCATATGCCTACAAGGCGCCGCACCAGAGGTGGTACTCTTTCGTATCTGCTCAACTTATTTATCACAGCAAGAAAATAGATCGCCACTGCTTTACTCTGATTTCTTGTCTTGGTTGCGAAGTTGCCTTTGTCTGGTTTACACCTTCAGATCCGCCATGGCACACTCAACACCATACTCGCAATGCTTATGGTTTTCCCCTTTTATATTCCACACTAGTTAAATCACAGTAGACTAAATTTCAAAATTGGGTCAGTCGATTTTTCAGAGCTCGCCGGAGTTCGCCGGTGCGATCAAAGGGGCTCGGGTGGTTGTGGGGCCTCGCCGAATGAAGAAAACTCGACGCAGGTGGGGGTGGGGGTGGGGGTGGCGGAGGAACACAGGCGGTGGGGGCCGGTGGTCCGGCCGGCGGCCCGTGCGGTGTTCTGTATGGGAAGAATCAGAGACAAGGAAGAAGAAGGGTTAGGAGACGTAGGATCTTCATCCAACCGCCTGAAATGGTCGAGAGACAGCTAGGAGTTGCATTCTTAATGCGCTCTGGTTCATCATGTGTGGGCACTGTGCAACCAACATTTTATTATCCAAAATCTGCTTGCTCTTCTTTACCATGTTCCTCTTCCGTTCTTCTTTAATATGTACTCTCCCCGTTCCTAAATACAAGTCTTTGTATAGATTCCACCATGGACTACATATGGAGCAAAATGAGTGAATCTACACTCTAAAATGTACCTGGATACATCTATATGTGATCCATAGTGGAAATCTCTACCAAGACTTATATTTTGGAATGGAGGGAGTATGATAGTAGTATAATATGTTCCTTGTACTGAAGATGAGCAGGGACATTTGCAGTGTAGAGGTCTATACAGTCGGTTGTGATGGACACTTTGAGCCTCTTTGATTCGTAGGATCTTGTAAACATAGGAATAGGATTTGTAGTGGCCTGCCCACTTGAATCCTATAAGAATAGCAAGGAAATGCGGGGAGCTGTGTCGCCTTTGAGAGTTACATTGATATTAACAGTACCGCACCTTCACTTGAAGAGAGCTGGTATCCGAAGCCTTTCTAGCCATACCGGCAATACTAGCACATATATTCCAGCAAGTTCCACTTTGCTGATTTTACTCTGATGCTTAAGGTTTTCCCGTTATATCTACACTATGATCTGTGTAGCTGCTTTGTGTCGCACTAGCAGCAGTCCACTCTTGAAGCTAAACATTGCAATGACTTACAAAATTGGCACCAAGGCATTGAGTGACATTCTGGATGCAATGAAACTCATACACTCCCCACCCGTTGATTCTTGTTCAGAATATCATCCTAATGACTATTCTAACCTCGAGGAGTCAAAGGCAGATGGCCTGTCCTGTTCACCCATCAAGGTGCATGTTCTAATTTGGCAATGTTTTATTGATTGCGGGTATCTTGCATATGTTGTCTTGCATTTCTTCTACTTTGTTGCACCGCCATCTGCTTAGTTTACTCATCATATATGTTGAGATGCCATGCCCATCCATTATCAATACATATTCCATCAGTCATCATACCATGTTTTCCACTCAAATGTTGTTCTTGTGCATCAGACATCAAAAAGGAAGAGGGTGATTGCCGAACCTGAAGGAGCACCAGCAAAGTCCTTGAAAAACATGGCCGTGCCGGAGAAATCAGGCAGCACCCCACTTATATTGGCTGTACAACCAGTGACATAAAATGTAGGACCGACTCCAGCAGACTGTACCCATACTTCACTGGCCACACCACTAGCCCCACCACACAGGACCCGCACTCTAGCAAAAGGTATACCGATTTAATTTGCCATAGCACCAGCTGTACCACAGAAAAATCCCACTCCAGCAAAAAGTACAGCAAGTCCACCGGCCGAAGACCTATGCCAACTGCAGAGATGGCCAATTCCTGCAGATTGGAACCCCATTCTATTTATTCCCAGTTTAAAAGACAATGCTTTCCATGTTGTTAGGGACTACGTGCATATATTCCCATCATGGGAAGATTATTGTGAAGACAAACACCATTTTCACATCTTCCTGTCCAACTTACGTGTAAGTGCTATTATTCATGGCTATTATTTTCCTGTTTTCTGCTGATTGAACACATCAATGATTTACATTACATTGTTGTAACTAGGAGAGGGTCAATCTGGATAGTCATGACGAGCAAAGCTTGCTTGTGCTTTTCAAGGAAGCATTGCAACAGTATCGGTGTTACCTGAGGAAATCACACTTTGATGGCAAGTCTATAAATGAATTTCTAGTGAAGTCTCCTATGCTAAATTTAGAAGACATTGAATGGAAAAACCTTGTTATGCACTGGTCTCGTTCCCAGGATGAGGTACTGTCTATGAAATCACATGAAAATTTGAACTTCTACTTCTCCGCATGTGCCTTATGGATCTTTTTTGCAGGAAATCTGCTCGAAGAAGAATTCCGGTTTGACAAGAACGACATGATATATCAAATATGCTGCCCGCTGCTTTGCTCTTGTTAGTACCTGTTGTCCTGTATCACTGAACTTGCATACATACCTGGTTCATTATGTGACAGCAATATGCATGATAGCTTGCTTATCAATTGTTCGCTCCAAATTATCTGATCTGTATGAATGGTTACATTAGTGTAGAATATATCCAATGCCAATGTTTTTTTAGCTCTGCATTGTTCTTGTAAGTACATGCTGTCCTTTATTAGTGTACTTATAATGACAGGTAGTTGTTCATGTACGATCATTCTGCATCCTATTTTCCTTTGCCCTCCATTTTCTACACATCAGATCTATATTTACTCTTACCATAAGGTTGGTACTGAAGAAGTTTAGCTGTGCATTGCTCTTGGCTGTACCTTTTGCATGTATCACTGCACTTACATTTATAGATACTTGGTTATGTAGCATCACTCTTCATCTTATCTTAAATATTCTTCATTTTTTCGTATATTATCACATCTATATTTACTCTTAACAAAATGTAGAATAAAGGCAATGCTTTTGAAGAAGATTCTGTGGTAAACTTCTTGAATTGTCCCCCATCAGCATGGACAAGGCCTTTATAGAGCATGTCTTCACCAATAATGTAAGTTTGTCTATCTCAAGCCTTCAAACTTTGTTGTATATATTTAGTTAGGCATGACTGCAACAGCTGTTTATTTTTGGTGTTTGCATCAAATTGCTTGTTTAAAGTTTATTATATGTAGTTCATAAACAAAAGTTCGTCCTTTCTCAATTTAAGTTTTTAGTTGTACAACCAAGTTCCTTCTTCATACCATGTAAATTAAACTATACAGAGCAAGTGATCTTCTTTTGCACTGCATGTATGCTTCTGTTCTTCATCTGTAATCCAGTGGTGTGGTGAACCTACCCACTACAGCACAATGTCATAATCTACAATGTCTTAACTATGAAAAATGTCATATCATTCTACTATTATTTAAACCGTCTCTTTATTTGCCAATCTGAAATGGTATAAATTGACAGCACACTAACCATTGATACTTATGAGTTCCTGTTCTGTAATCTAGTGGTGTCGTGAAGCTGCCAACTCCTTCACAATGTCATTTCCTGCCATGTCTTGACCTGAACAATACCATATTGTGTTAATGCAAATTTAAACTGTGTCACTTTATTTGTCAGTAAGAAATGTGATGAATTGTCAGCACCGATACTTTTATGTGCAAAACCTGTCACCTGTCTGCTTGTTTATCTTTCAGAGTGAGGAAGATATAAGTGTTGAACAAGCGCAGTCTCATCATCTTGCTCAGGTGCTCGCGCTGCAGCTCCCCAGCAGGGCTAACCTTTCTTGAACTCTATTGAAGTGCTGTCAGTTTTGTATATTATTTTGTCGGCGTGTTTATTTGCACTGGTGGCGATCTTTGATGCCCAGTGTATGTAATCTGCTGTCTGCTTGTGCTTTATTATCATAGTGGCGAACTTTGATGCCCAATGGATGTAAAATGCCGTAATTTCTTTATTGTATAGTATAGGTTTTTTTCTTATTCATGATGCTGCAGTTATTTTACTATATATATATATATCCTGTCTTCGCAGTATACCGGCCAAACCATAAAATTATGGTACATAATCGGGCCGTCATGCAATAATGATGTAGGTTGGGCCTGAAACGTGCCGATCAGCTCACGGGCCGGCAGCAGCCCAAAATGAACACCGGCCCATGATTGTGCGAATCAAATCACAGGCTTTTAACAGGCCAAAATTTTTTGGGTCCTTGTTTGGCCCAATCAGATATCGGTTGCGAGCAGGTTGGATGCAAACTGGGCCGTAGTTAGGCCCAACTATATGACGGGCTTTTAACAGGCCGAAATGTTAAATGGGCCCTTAACAGGCCAAAACTAATATCAGGCCGAATTATTAAGTGGGCCTTTAGCAAGAGGGCCCAAAAGCATAGTGTCCAGTTGACGGGCCGAATCTGATATGGGCCATAATTGAGCCCAAAGCCTCTTAAAGGGCCGAACCTGATCTGGGCCGTAATTTGGCGCAGAACGTGGTAGGCTTTTAACGGGCCGGATCTCATGTGGGCCACTATTAGGCCCGGAGCATGGCAGGCCATTAATGGACCGGATCAAATATGGGCCGGCATTTGGCCCAAAACATGGCAGCCAGTTAATGGACCGGCCTACTAGGGTCCTCAAAATCTTGTGGGACTACAGCTGGGCTGGCCCATTAATGTCGGCGAAATCTCGTGGGCCTTTAGTTGAGCCGGCCCATTATGACCCGCAAGAATCTTATGGGCCTTTACCTGGGCCGGCCCATTATGGCACAAAAAATCTTGTGGGCCTTTACCTGGGCTGGCCCATTATGGCCTGCAAAATCTTGTGGGCCTTTAGCGGGGCCAACCCATTATGGTCCGCAAAATTTCGTGGGCCTTTAGCTGGGCCGGCCCATTATGGTCCGCAAAATCTTGTGGGCCTCTAGTTGGGCCGGCCCATTTAAACTTGTTGGGTCGTGCCACGTGTCGACGTATCATAGGCGCCTTCTGTCTAGTGAGTGGATGACATCTGTCCCAACGATGAGCCGACACGTGTTTTCTCTAGCCAATGATGATTTTACACGTGGAAAATCCCCATTGGTCGGGGCTGTTAACGGGTTATCGGATCCAAAACCCAACCCGATAGCTTAACGGCGTTCCGTTACGGTGGATGCCACGTGTCGGTCACCCTTGATGAAAGCACTTCTGTGGCGCGCGATTTATCATCATGGAAGTGGACACTTCTGTGATGATAATTTTGGTAATGTCATGGAACACTTCTACGACATCACATGTATGACTATCTTAATTCTGTCATAAATTTGTCATCGATGTACATGCATGACAAAAAAGCGACCTACTGTGACAAACACGTATCATCACGGAAGTGTATTTTTTTGTAGTGCAAGCTCCGGTGCAACAGACACAAATGCCGAAGCAGTGGCGATAACACCGATGACACTACAGTTCACGCTGGATTCAGTGGCTCCAAGTCCGGCCAGCGAAAGAAGCCCTATAAAAGGAACGGCGGAGGACCATCCAGCTTGGACCGCATACTCGATCGTCCGTGCCAGATACACGGCACCCCAGACAAACCGGCCAACCATACTAACAGAGATTGCCGGGTCTTTAAGCAAGTCAGCAAGGTAAATAGCGGAAACAAGGAAGTGGAATTGCAGAGCGAGGACGATGATGAGGAGCCCCGACAGCCGAACACTGGGGGGAGGGAGAATAAATTCCCGCCTCAAGTCAAAACGGTGAACATGATATATGCTACACACATCCCCAAAAGGGAGTGCAAGCGCGCACTCAGGGACGTTTATGCGGTAGAACCAGTCACCCCAAAATTCAACCCATGGTCGTCATTCCCGACCACCTTTGATCATCGTGATCATCCAACTAGCATCCGTCATGGCGGTTCGGCCGCACTGGTACTCGACCCAATCATCGGCGGATTTCACATGACACGAGTCCTAATGGACGGTGGTAGCAGCCTCAACCTGCTCTATCAGGATACAGTACGCAAAATGGGCATTAATCCCTCACGAATCAAGCCCACGATAACTACCTTTAAAGGAGTTACACCAGGCATAGAGGCTCGTTGGACGGGCTCAATCACGCTGGAGGTGGTCTTTGGTTCCCCGGATAACTTCCGAAGCGAAGAGCTAATCTTCGATTTCGTCCCCTTCCGCAGCGGCTACCATGCACTGCTATGACAAACCGCATATGCTAGATTCAACGCGGTGCCACATTATGCTTCCCTCAAGCTCAAGATGCTCGGTCCACGCAACGTCATTACAGTAAATGGAAACACTGAACGTTCCCTCCGTACAGAGGAGCATACCGCAGCCCTAGCAGCAGAAGTACAGAGCGGCCTTCTCAAGCGGCACCATAACCCGGCCGCCGAGCCCCTGGACATCATTAAGAAGGTCCAGACTACACCGCAACAGGGCAACTCAGTTAGTCAAGAGCTGAATTAGTAAATTTGGCCTCCGTCCTAGCCCTGATGAGGAAATGGCATCCGTACCGCGCGTACATAACTATGCACTCAAAACCCCATGGGTACTGACAGAGGCATAACTCGCTCACAATCCACAGTACGACTTGACCGACTCTGGGATTCACACACCTTTACTTTTTCTTTTTATTACAGATTTTTTCTCTTTTCGAGGTCTATGCGGACGACCCACTTGCAGAACACACCAAGGAGGCAAGGAGCTCTGGCATACAAGGGAATCCCCAGGTGGTCTCTACTAAACAATTGCCATACTTGTTTTACATACCCGCACGCAGCTCGCCCTTGGTTGCGGCATGTTAAATAGCTTTACTTGCTTATCACATTACTTGCACAAAGTATGCCTCGATGTACTAATTACATCACAATGGTGGCGTCAGCTTATTACTTAATTTTCCTGTTTCCTCACCTTTGTATATATTACTTATTGCACATGTACACCACGGTACGTATTACTGCTCCAGGGGCTTCATTACACCCCGCATTACGACAATAAAAGTCCGAACACTTTTCTAGTATAGTTTGGCACCCCGAACTTATAGCATTATATGCATCGGCTCTGAATCATGTCTTTGGTCAATAGTTGGGTTGCCCGGCTCCTATGCTTACTACCTTACGTTCCGCTATATCGGCTAGGGTAGTAAAGGGAGAACTACTGCAATTGTTTCCTGGTTCTTCTGGACGAGCACCTCAGTAGAGAAAGCCGAAAACTGACTGTCATGATGCGGTGAGAGCTGGTCAGCTGTTCGAGAGGTTCCAAATCGTTAGAGATTTTTTCCGCTTCTTGCGAAGAATCGGTTCCCCCGATTAGGCATGTACAACGCCCCTGGTTCGGCCGTCCGAATACCAAGGGCTTCGCCAACTTTCTTAATTGTCAAACTCATATGGCTAAGTGAGGGCGGTAAAGGCCGCATAGTCTGATTGCCTTGTTCATTGCGCTAAACACCTCCTTTAAGGACCAGAATGTGGAGTAAAGAGTGTTTAGATTTATCCCGAACACCCCCGTACTATCTACGTGGGGGCAGAAGCCGACGATCGGTCAACCCTCAGATTTTATAAACGGCCGCACAGGAGGTAAAAATGTAAATCGCAAGCAATATAATACATAACATCATTGTTCCATATTACATGACAGGATAATACAAATGTTCTCATGGGAATATGACATCCTTCGAACATTGCTCCGCCACAAGGCGGGACCCCTCCAGGACGCCATCAAAATAGATCTCGGGTCGACGATGCTCCTTGCCCTCCGGCGGCCCCTTGGTCATCAGCTTCTTGGCATCCAACTTTGCCCAATGCGTCTTGACGCGGGCAAATGCCATACGCGCACCTTCAATACAGACCGACCGCTTCACGGCTTTGAGCCGCGGACATGCACTTACAAGCCGGTTAACAAGTCTGAAGTAGCTGCTAGGTATAGGCTCTGCAGGCCATAGCCGGACTATCAGGTCCTTCATGGCTAGCTCTGCCGACCTGTGCAGCTCGACCAACTACTTTAGCTCGTCGCTGAAGGCCAACGAATGTTCAGGTCCACGATATTGGGACCAGAATAGCTTCTCCGTAGACATCCCTTCTTTGGCTCTATAATGCTCGGCAGCATCTGATATACTACGCGGTAGATCCGTAAACGCCCCTGGAAAACCCAAATCCGGATAAGTACAAGGAACGTTTCTTCTACATACTTGCTTTCCATGGTGAAAGAATTACCCACCGCAATCTTCTTGGCTGCCTGAATTTCCTGGAGGGCGTTCTGGGCTTCGGCTCGTGCATCCTGTGTGCTCTGGCGGGCCTTCGCCAGTTCAGACTCTTGCGCCTTATAATCGCGCTCCAAGGACTCAAATCTCTCGATCGCACCATGGAGCTGTTGTTGCGCCTCGCCAACCCGAGCCTCATGCTTCTTGCGCGCAGCGCTTTCCTTGGCCGCTTTGTCCTCGGCCTTGGCTAACGCTGTCTTGAGGGCTGCCACCTCGGTCGTGGCCCCTAATAAAGTTTATGACACCTCAATTTGGACGGACTATTCATTTTTTCTTAAAATGTACCCACAGGTTACTACATACTTTGGCTATCCTCCAGCTGCTTCTTCACGAGGCCGAGCTCCTCCTCAGTCCGCTCCTCCTCGGCCCGCTCCAGTTTCCGCTTCAGTCCGGAGACCTCCACAACATGAGCGGTGGCAGCCTGCAGCGATACCTGCTTATTCACATAGAGAACTTATGTTAGACTCCTGCGATATTTCTTCTTGATCCTCTTTTCAGCTTTTTCTTCCCGAACACCAAACAGAGCATCAGGGGCTACTGTCTATACTGTGATATTCTTCCTACAAACGCATTACTTACCTCAAAGCCCGATAGAAGGCTAGTGCAGGCTTTAGTCAGTCCTCTTATGATGAACTGGACCTTCTCTATTACCGTGCCCATAAGGGCGTGGTGTTCATCCACAATAGAGGCGCCTCATAGCGCCTCCAGCAGATTATCCGGTGCCTCTGGTTGGATAGAGGTCACCGGCGGAACAGGCACAATCCCTCCTTTTGGGGAATGCCGTTCGCTGGACTCCGGAGCCGTGTAGATCTCCGGAACGGTATCCGGCTCAGGTCCGAAGGGAACTCGGCCCCCGTCACCAGTCCCCATAGGGGCTTTTTTCCCCATGTGTCCAGCGACTGAGGAATCGTCCTGGGGCGCCACCCCGACGATCTCCGGAAGCTCCCCCCGGTCGGGGAAGGTCTTTTGCGACACCACCTCGTCGTCACCCTTGGGAGAGACAGAATGAGCAGGTGGCGGAGACATGCTAGCCATCTCCTTTGAGTCTAGCGATCCCTCTGTCGAGGATCGCAGGGAGCCATCGCGTGCTGGACTGCAATAAAAAAGGTTTAAGGTATATCAATATTACAAACCGGGAAGGCCAGACATTTTCGGATTCTGGTACTTACGAGGCGGGCCGAGGCTTGGTCCGGCAAGGTCGCTCCGGACTGCTATCAACATCCCACACGAAGTTATCCGCGAGGGAGCCTCTAACCCTCTTAGGCGCTTTCGCCTCCGGATTTGTGGGGGCCGCTCTCTTCTTCCTCCCCACTTCAGGTGGGGAGTCGTTTTCTTCTTCCTCTTTGTCGTCATTGTCAGCGGATGAAGAGGAAGTCTCGTCTTTGGACATCACGTCCGGAGCGCCTTTTTGGCGAGGGCCCTGTCGTGGTTCTAAGTCTGACAGTAGAATATGGGGGTAGGAATGGAGAGGCAAGATCTTAGCTATGGAGGCGTTGTACACACAAGGTTTACGAGTTCAGGCCCTTCTCGAAGGATGTAACATCCCTACGTCTCGGAGCCCGGAGGTGGTCGACTGGATTATACGTGTGTGAGTTACAGGGGGTGCAAACCCTTGTCCCAGAGGAGGGGGTGGCTTATATAGAGTACGCCAGGACCCCAACTCCCCTCCGTTACACAGGGTTCAATATACATTAAGAGGAGGCGTTACGGGTAATGCCTGTATTAAGGTGCTACAAATGAGCATTAAGTATGCGAATGAATGCTTGACCGTTGCTGCGCAGAGTGGCTTTAGGTCTTCTGATATCTCAAGTGGTTTGGTGGTCGAGTGACCTGAGTAAGAGAGGTCTCCAAGTGATTGATAGGTTGAGTGGACTTCGCTTCGACACCTTTGTTGGTCCTCTGCTTCTGACTCTTGAACTCCTTAGTTCTTAGGACAAGACTTTAGGTGGGGCGTATAGCTCAGGCCTATTACCCTACCCTAGGTCTGTGTCTACATCATTAGCCCCCGAATGGATCGAGGTTTGAGTGAAAAAGAAGGACGGTAGTTGACCTGGTTCTCGCCCTTGATCTGCCTTGTCTGCTTCTCCGAGTGGAGGACAACTGTTCGAAACTTTCGACTTCATTTCAGTCGCCTTGATCGATTGAAAAATCACCGACTGGTTTGTTCAGTGACATCTGTCGAGTGATATCTCTGATTGGAATCTTTGGTGAGATCGGTTACAGAGGATCCCAGATCTCACGGGATTCAAAATTTGGGTGGAAGCACGCCAGGCGGAGCGTCCCGCGGTGAGTGGAGTGGATAAATCGGACATTTCGATTTCTGCGCCACCTTTTTCGCCATGTATCACGTGTGCAACTTTTGGGGGGATTTGACAGGGCTGATCGGGCCCACGCGTCAGCCACTCGGAAGTAGGCCTTTAAAAGCGGCGAAGCCGAGGCATTCGCACCGTGCGAGCTCATTTCCCTTCTTCTTCCTCTCGCGTCTCCACCTCGCATAGCATGACCACTCTCGACACCGCTGTTCTGCCGCCATGGGGAAGGACAAAACGACGGCGTTAGAGCGTGCGAAGAAGGCGACGGGGCGGCAAAGAACAAGAAGATGAATCGGGGGTATTCATCGCGCTCGGGGCTGCCGTCAGGTTGGATCCAGGGAGACTGGATCCGATCTTCACTCCGGCAAGAGGACTTGGATGATTTGGCCGAGTTAGGGCTGATCGTCCATGAATCCGCGCGCCTAACGAAGGGGGAATCGGAGCCGCAGCCGCAACCGGGTGAGTGTGTCTTGCTCGCCACCCATGTCGACCGTGGTTTCTTGCTTCCACCACATCCTTTCTTTCGGGGCTTCTTAAACTTTTTCGGTGCCCAACTCCATCACTTTACTCCCAATACCATCACGTACCTTGCTGCGTTCGTCTCTATGTGTGAGAATGTTTTGGGGTGCCGGCCGCACTGGGGCCTCTTCAAACACATCTTTACCATCCGATCCCAAACCGTGAAGAAAGCGAACTCGAAAGACGAGAAAACCCACGTTATCCAGATGTGCGGGGGCCTGGGCATTCAGAAGAGGAAGAGGAGCTCTTTTCCTCCGGTGACTCTTCCTGAATCGGTCAGGGGTTGGCAGTCGACCTGGTTCTATTGCCAGGATATCGCGACCCCAGGCCAGTCGATCGGACTTCCCCCTTTTTCTTTTGATCATGTACAAACTCCATCTTCCTTGCGAGTGACCGCTGCTGAGAAGGTAGAGACAGGCATGCTAGTTGAGAGAGTAGTCCAACTGATCAATCAGGGCATCACTGGTATGGACTTGCTTGAGGTGTTCCTCAGTCGACGGATCCAACCCCTCCAAGCTCGTGATCATTCTATGTGGATGTACTCCGGGGCTGGTGACACTGGTCGGGTTCATCCGAAGGAAGTGGAGGCCAAAACCATGGCCGACTGGCTGATGGGCATTACCGGGAACAAAGACAACCCCAGGGGTGCCAGGAGAGTCGACCCTTTCAGCGACAGCAACCTGCCAGACAAGGTCTGGTCGTCATAACCGAATTTTTGAACATATTTTCCGACTGATTGAGGTTCCGACTGACTTATGATCGGTTCCTTGTTTTGCAGATCTACACGGAGATGTATTCGATGCCCAATGGTGAACAAGCCCTGGAGCAAGACCAAGAGGGCGGGGACAGCGCCGAGGAGAGTGGTGAGTGGGAGTCCCTAGCTTATGATGAAGATGATGAGAGTGACGAGTCTGACGATGAGGAGGTGGCCGACTCGCTACCTCGCTCTGAACGTCGATCCAAGCAGCGACATGACCCCGTGAGCAGACGCGGCAAATCCGCGGCGTCGAGTGCTCCATCTCACAAGCGCACTCGGTCTTCGACTCTAGAGTTGACTGAGACGGTCCCCAAGCAGCCCAAAGCTAATCCTTCGAAGGCTCGGAAGACCTTTCCCAGGATCAAGATGGATGTCCCTGTTGCCTCTGGGTAAATGTTCTTCTCATATTTTCTCGTTCCGATCGGTTTTCTTGTTCTGACCGAGCGGATGATGGACCTGTATAGCCCGACCTCGGCTGCGACTGATATGGATGTTGACAAGACCCCTGCCGATGAGGAAGCTGATGACGCTATTACCTCCAAAGCCAGTAAGTTTGCCCGACTTGAAGTTTGTTTGGTCAACTGGAATATTGGTCAGTTGTCTTTATGGCTCTCTCTGTTTATTGCAGCTCCACGAGACGTTGTTGTGCTCCCAGACGACAAAGAGGAAGTAGCGCTGAGAGGAAGGAGGAGGAAGGACAAGGAGCCGAGCAGGAAGGCGACCGAACCCCAAGTTCTTCGGTCGACTGGGACGCCTGCGGCAACGGTCGAGCGGTCGACAGACCCGGCTCGAACCAACGTCACCTTCGATGTTCCTCTGTCGACTAATTGTCCCTCGGGATCAGCTGCTCAGGCTCCTGCTGCACCGACGTCATTCCATGCTTCAGATCCGGCGGCTGCTTCGACTGCTCTACCTCCGTCGCTTTTTGCTGCATATCAGACTCCGGACGATCCACCGGCTGCTGCCAGAGAAGCTCTTCTTCAACTGAACCTTGTGATGGGGCAGCTGAAGGTGGTGCATGAGGCCAGTCAGGTGGCCTTCAACGCCGGAGCTGCCATGCAAACCAATGTCCAGGTTAGTTGATTTTTTGATCGACCGTTTTTTTGTCTGACCACCCACTGGAGTGTGGCTGTTCAGAAATAGTATATCTCTTTGTGTCGGTTCGAACTGATTCTTTGTACTAGTGGGGGCATGCTGAGTGCACCCACTGGGTGTAGTCCCCGAGACCGCAGTTGACTGCGGGCAGTCGACTATGGTCTGAGAATTTGGACCTGTCTTCTTTTTTTTGAAGGACAGTCGACCGTCGACTGTGATCTGGAAATCAGTGGGGGCACGCTAAGTGCACCCACTGGGTGTAGTCCCCGAGACTACCGTTGAATGTTTGATTCAGTGGTAGTCTTAGAATAATTATCTCTTTTTATCTCTGTTGACTGATATGGCTGTGACTGCAGAAATCTTGTGATCTTGGGGCTCAACTTTCTGACATGAACAAACAACAAATCAGCCTCAACCTTGATCTGGAACTGGCCAAGAAGAACCTCAAGACCGCTCGTGATGAAGTAGCTGCCATGGGAGGTAACCAATCGACCGCTCCATATCCCAACACTGGCACTTTTCCTTTCCATCTTTGAACCGAGTGGCTTCACTCGAGCAGATGTATGTAGTGAAAACTGCCAACTCCAAGCTCGCCTGAAGAATGTTATTTCTTTAGAGAAAATGAAGGAAGCTCTGGAGAAGAAGGATCTGGATCTTTCCGCAGCACAGAAGGAGGCGCGCGAGAAGACAGCGCTTGCTGACAAGAAGCTTGCTTCAGTCGGCAAGTTAGAAGAAGAAAACTCCAAGCTGAAGACTGCCGTATCTGACGCCAATCAGGAGGTCGAGCGACTGAAGAAGAACAATGAGAAGTTGACCGACGAACTTGGAAGCCTCAAGGCCAAGAATGGCGAGCTAGAGTCTTATCTGGGCCAACTTGCTGTGAAGCTAGTCTTGAAACTTGAAGGTATTGATTAATCTGTCTTATTTCTGTCGACTGACAAGTCTAGTGGTGCCGTCCACTCATAATTCTCTCGATCATGCAGAACTTTGCCAAGACTTTGAAACGGAAACCGGGCGGGTCGAGACGGGTCTCGATCCCATCAACTGTCCAGTCAAAGATGATGTTGCGATGAACGTGCTGCGGTTGGAGTCTCGCATGGACAGTGCGGTTGCTTATCTGGCACGCTTTAGCTGCAATTACTCGGGTTGATGCTGGTCTTTGGCCTCAGGCGGAGCTGTCTCAAGATCTCGAGTCTTTGATGGCTCGACTGAATCAAATCCCTGAACGCGTGCGAGTATGGAAGAAGTCATCTGCTCGCTGTGGTGCTGACGTCGCTCTGTCTCTGGTTCGAGTGCACTGCAAGGATGTCAAAGAAGACAAGCTGGCGGAGCTCAAGGTTGCTAACATGAGGAAGCATACGTTTCAGTCTTTCATGGACACCTTCCTTGACGCCGCCACTCACATTGCAGACAGCATTGACCTCGACAGTTTCTGCGACCCAGCCAGTCCTTCTCCTGATGCATGACCGAAAAACATTATGCTCCACTTTTATTTGCCTCGGAATGCCGAGTGATTGTGTAACCGTTAAACTTCTTCGGGCTTGATGCTCGAATACTTTTGATCTGCCGTCTGGGACCTTGGGGTTTATTCGAACTTGGTTTATTTCTGAATATGCTGGTGTTTGCTTTCGGTTGGAATTTGTTTTTTGCTCGGAATACTCTTTGTGCTTGGAATGCATCTCTGAGGTGGGGAGTACTTAGGCAAGCACTTGGACTGCAACTAAGTTCCCGAGTGGGAGGATCGCTCACCACTCGGTAGAATTTTTAAACTTAGGCAAGTACTTGGACTGCAGCTAAGCCTCCGAGTGGGAGGATCGCTCACCACTCGGTAGGATTTTTAAAACTTAGGCGAGTACTTGACTACAGCTAAGCCTTCGAGTGGGAGGATCGCCCGACACTCGGTAGGATTTTTAAAACTTAGGCGAGTACTTGACTGCAACTAAGCCTCCGAGTGGGAGGATCGCTCACCACTCGGTAGGATTTTTAAAACTTAGGCGAGTACTTGGACTGCAGCTAAGCCCCCGAGTGGGAGGATCGCTCACCACTCGGTAGGATTTTTTAAAACTTAGGCGAGTACTTGGACAACAGCTAAGCCCCCGAGTGGGAGGCTGGCTCACCACTCGGTAGGATTTTTTTTAAAACTTAGGCGAGTACTTGGACTGCAGCTAAGCCCCCGAGTGGGAGGCTGGCTCACCACTCGGTAGGATTTTTAAAACTTAGGCGAGTACTTGGACTGTAGCTAAGCCCCCGAGTGGGAGGCTGTGACGCCCCCGATTTAATCGTACACTAATCATACACGCAAACGTGTACGATCAAGATCAGGGACTCACGGGAAGATATCACAACACAACTCTACAAATAAAATAAGTCATACAAGCATCATATTACAAGCCAGGGGCCTCGAGGGCTCGAATACAAGAGGTCGATCATAGACGAGTCAGCGGAAGCAACAATATCTGCGTACAGACATAAGTTAAACAAGTTTGCCTTAAGAAGGCTAGCACAAACTGGGATACAGATCGGAAGAGGCGCATGCCTCCTGCTGGGATCCTCCTAAACTACTCCTGGTCGTCGTCAGCGGGCAGCACGTAGTAGTAGGCACCTCCGGTGTAGTAGGAGTCATCGTCGACGGTGGCGTCTGGATCCTGGGCTCCAACATCTGGTTGCGACAACCAGGTAGAAGGGATAGGGGGAAAAGAGGGAGAAAGCAACCATGAGTACTCATCCAAAGTACTCGCAAGCAAGGAGCTATACTACATATGCATGGATATATGTGTAAAGGGCCATATCAGTGGACTGAACTGCAGAATGCCAGAATAAGAGGGGGATAGCTAATCCTGTCGAAGACTACGCTTCTGGCAGCCTCCGTCTTGCAGCATATAGAAGAGAGTAGACTGAAGTCCTCCTGGTAGCATCGCATAGCATAATCCTACCCGACGATCCCCTCCTCGTTGCCCTGTAAGAGAGCGATCACCGGGTTGTATCTGGCACTTGGAAGGGTGTGTTTTATTAAGTAGCCGGTTCTAGTTGTCATAAGGTCAAGGTACAACTCCGGGTCGTCCTTTTACCGAGGGACACGGCTATTCGAATAGATAAACTTCCCTGTAGGGGTGCACCACATTCGCCAACACGCTTGATCCCATTTGGCCGGACACACTTTCCTGGGTCATGCCCGGCCGCGGAAGATCAACACGTCGCAGCCCCACCTAGGCACAACAGAGAGGTCAGCACGCCGGTCTAAACCTAAGCGCACAGGGGTCTGGGCCCATCGCCCATAGCACACCTGCACGTTGCGAACGCGGCCGAAAGCAGATCTAGCCCCCTTAATACAAGCGCGAGCTTACGATCCAATGCGGCGCGCGCCACTCAGTCGCTGACGTCACGAAGGCTTCGGATGATACCACGACGCCGGGATACCCATAACTACTCCCGCGTAGATGGTTAGTGCGTATAGACCAAATGGCCAGACTCAGATCAAATACCTAGATCTCGTTAAGCGTGTTAAGTATCCGTGAACGCCGACCAGGGCCAGGCCACCTGTCTCCTAGGTGGCCTCAACCTGCCCAGTCGCTCTGCCACAAAGTAACAGTCGGGGGCCGTCGGGAACACAGGCCCACCTCTACCGGGATGGAGCCACCTGCCCCTTCAGCCCCCATCTTCGAACAGTATCACAGGTAATGTAACAGTGTAAAGTATATAGTATATGCCCGTGATCACCTCCCGAAGTGATCACGGCCCAGTAGTATAGCATGGCAGACGGACAAGAGTGTAGGGCCACTGATGGAACACTAGCATCCTATACTAAGCAGTAGGATAGCAGGTAAAGGTAACAACAGTAGTAGCAAGGACAGGCTATGCAACAGTATAGGATTAACTGAAAGCAGCAACATGCTACACTACTCTAATGCAAGCAGTATAAAGAAGAATAGGCGATATCTGGTGATCAAGGGGGGGGCTTGCCTGGTTGCTCAGACAAGGAGGGGTCGTCGGTGACGTAGTCGACCACAGGGGCATCAGCATCGTCACGGGGTCTACCAGAGAGAAGAGGGGGGAGAAACAGTAAATACATAGCAAGCAAGTGCTTAATAGGACAACAGGCACAGCTAGACGTGTTCTAACGCGGTATGAGGTGATGCCGATGAAGGGGGGAAACATCCGGGAAAGTATCCCCCGTGTTTCGAGTTTTCGGACAGATGAACCGGAGGGGAAAAGTTACAGGTTCGCTATGCTAGGGACGTGTGGCGGACGAACGGACTGCATATCTGGATTCGTCTCGTCGTTCTGAGCAACTTTCATGTACAAAGTTTTTTCATCTGACCTACAGTTTATTTTATATTAATTTTAAAAGATTAAAATCATTTTTAGGATTTATTTAATTATTTTAATCCAACATTATCCAGAACAGTGCACGCTGATCTCAGCATGACGTCAGCAGTCAACAGAGGCGTTGACTGGTCAACTGACGTGTGGGTCCCGTTCGTCATTGACTGTTTAGTCTAATTAGGATTAACTAATCTAATTACTATTTAATTAAACTAACTAGTTAATTAGATTAATTAAATAGGATTAATTAACTTAATTAATTAATTAATTAATTAATTAATTTAATTACTATCTATTTATTTATTTTATAATCATTTTTTATATCCCCTTTTTTTACAAACGTTTTGGGGTGGGACCCCAAGGTCAGTGGCTCAGGGGGAAGCCTAGCGGGCGACGGCTAACGGGCCACGGGCACCAGCCCGTCTGGGCGCTGGCAGGGGCGTCGACCGCTGGAAGCTAGCATGGGAGGAGCTTCAGGCGCGGCAGCGGCAGCGAAGTAGCAGGTCGGGCACGGGACAGCAGCGAGCGGGTGCAGCGGCGGCTGGAGCGGCTGAGCACGGGTCGTCTGGCGCGGCGCAGGAGCAGAGCGCCGGTGTAGGAGGGAGGCAGCAGCAGCGCGAACACAGGCGGGGTGAGGTTGCGTCGTGCGGGTGCGTACGGGAGCTGCGGTGGCCGCCGCGGGCAGCGCCGACGCAGGTTGCAGGGGAGCGCTGCTGGCGCGGCCGTGGGCGCGAACGACACGGGCGGGCGCCGAGCGCGACAAGGACGTCGACTGCGGGGGCGCGACGCGACGGAGCTCGTCGGGGCAGTCGGGAGCGGCGAGCAGCGGAGGGAACGAGCACGGGGCAAGGGGAAGAGAGGAGGGGCGCGGCTCACCGGGCCCTGCAGATGTGCGTACACGGGCTCGGGGAGGAGGACGAGGACGCGAGGTCCGGTGAGGAGGCGGTCGAGGTGGCGTCCGACACGGTGCGGGGGGCGGCGACGCCGGCGAAGACGTGGGGCGGCTCCGGCGAGGTGGCGTCCCGGAGGAGGACGAAGACGTGGCGGGGCGGCGATGAGGCGGCAGTCCGGCAAGGTCGATTCGGCGAGGGGCGGCGGCGTCGGGGCGCCCTCGGGGGCGTGCGGCAAAGGGTGGGGAAGATATCCCGATCCAGATTGGGATCGGGAGAGGAGGAGAGTGTGGAATCGGGGGAGTGGGCTAGGGTTACGGTTGGGTAGTGGGTGGGTTATGGGGGAAGCAGGGAGAGGTGGGCCGGCCTGGTTCGGGAGGCCAGCTGGGCCGATTGGCCCCATTGGGCCAGGGGGGTTGCTCTCTCTCCCTTTATTAGTTTTCTGTTTTTGTTTTTCCTTTTTATTTATCTTATATCTTTTCTGTTTTATCTTATTCCTCATTTTATTTTAGTTTGTTAAAGTACAAGAATGATCCCTAACTTAGTACTACCACTAAACCCACTGCAATAAAAAATTTAACACCTAAATAGAATAGTTTAACATTTTATTAATTATAAAAGGCATTTCAATAATTGTTTTGACTACTGTTTTATTCATTCTAGAGTATTTGAAGATTTTATATAAGTGTGGTTTCTCCATCATAATTATCCATGATTTATTTGAATTCACCCGAACATTTAGTTTTAATATTTGAAAACTTTTATTGTTTGCCTTTATTTTAAATTTGAATTCTGAACTGGGTTTCGAACTACGTGGGTTTAACCGAGGTGACATGGCATCATTAGCGGAGATTCACTGTAGCTTAATTATCCGGGCGTCACAGAGGCTAGCTCACCAGTCGGTAGGATTTTTTTAAAAACTTAGGCGAGTACTTGGACTGCAGCTAAGCCCCCGAGTGGGAGGCTGGCTCACCACTCGGTAGGATTTTTTAAAACTTAGGCGAAACAGATTCGCAGCTAAGCCCCCGAGTGGGAGGCTGGCTCACCACTCGGTAGGATTTTTTAAAACTTAGGCGAAATGGATTCGCAGTTAAGCCCCCGAGTGGGAGGCTAGCTCACCACTCGGTAGTATTTTTTTAAAACTTAGGCGAAACGGATTCGCAGCTAAGCCCCCGAGTGGAAGGCTGGCTCACCACTCGGTAGGATTTTTTAAAACTTAGGCGAAATGGATTCGTTGCTAAGCCACCCACTGGGGGATTTCTCACGTAAACAAAAGCAACAACAATCACTGGGAAAATTATAACACTTTTGTCTTTTGATAAACAAACTACAGAGGTATCTCTTATTACATCTCATCTGAGTGAGTACTTAAGTATAAAAGGGGCGGAGCAGCTCCGCGTTCCAGGCTCGTGGCTCATAAATCTGGCGATTGACATTGTAAAGATGGTATGCTCCATTGTGGAGAACTCTGGTAACGATGAAAGGGCCTTCCCAAGTAGGAGCGAGCTTGTGTGGTTTCTGTTGATCCACTCGGAGGACCAAGTGTCCTTCTTGGAAGGCTCGACTCTTCACATTTCTGGCATGGAATCGACGCAAGTCCTGTTGATAGATGGTCGATCGGATCATGGCCATCTCTCTTTCCTCTTCTAGGAGGTCGACCGAGTCCTGCCGGGCTTGTTCTGCTTCATCTTCAGAGTAGAGTTCGACTCGGGGTGCATTATGAAGCAAGTCACTCGGCAAAACTGCTTCAGCTCCATAGACCAGAAAGAATGGGGTTCGTCTAGTCGACCAATTCTGGGTGGTCCTCAATCCCCAAAGAACTGACGGAAGTTCGTTGACCCATGCGCCTGCTGCATGCTTGAGATCACACATCAGTCGAGGTTTTAGTCCTTTGAGAATTAGACCATTAGCTCTTTCTGCTTGTCCATTCGACTGGGGGTGAGCGACTGATGCGTAGTCGACTCGTGTGCCTTGAGAGGCGCAAAAAGCTCTGAACTTGTCGGAATCGAAGTTTGACCCATTATCAGTGATGATGCTATGCGGAACTCCATATCTGAATATCAACTCTCTGATAAAGCTGATAGCGGTGCAGGCATCAATATTCTTGATAGGTTTAGCTTCAATCCATTTAGTGAATTTGTCGACTGCCACCAGCACATGGGTGAATCCGCTCCTGCCAGTTCTCAGCGGTCCAACCATATCCAATCCCCAAACAGCGAAGGGCCAGACGAGTGGAATGGTCTTCAAGGCTGAGGCGGGTTTGTGCGACATATTGGAATAGAACTGACATCCTTCACATTTGTCGACTATCTCCTTCGGCATCTCATTTGCTTTTGGCCAGTAAAATCCCGCTTGGTATGCTTTAGCCACGATGGTCCGAGAGGACACATGATGGCCACAGATCCCTGAGTGGATATCATCAAGAATTATTTGACCTTCTTCTGGCATTATACATTTTTGACCGACTCCAGTCGCGCTTTCCCTGTACAACTGTCCCTTTATCACAGTGAAGGCATTAGATCGATGGACGATCTGTCGAGCCTCTTCCTCATTCTCTGGGAGTTCTTTCCTTAAGATGTACGCGATGTACAACACTGTCTAGTCGGGAGTGATGACCAAAACTTCCATGATCATGTCGACCACCGCTGGAACCTCAACTTTAGTCGGATCCGTGGCACTTTTTGGTTGCGGGACTTCTTCGGTGAAAGGATCCTCTTGAACTGATGGTGTGTAGATGTGTTCCAGAAACACATTGCTGGGAATGGCTTCTCTCTTGGAACCTATTTTTGCCAAATCATCAGCTGCTTGATTTTTTAGTCGGGGTATATGATGCAGCTCTAACCCCTCGAATTTCTTCTCTAGCTTTCTCACTGCATTGCAATAACCGGTCATGGCTGGACTTCTGATGTCCCACTCCTTCATCACTTGATTCACCACCAAATCTGAGTCGCCATAGACCATGAGGCGACGGACGCCGAGTGAAATGAACATATCTGAGCTTATCTCCTCGGGGGGAAACCAATACTACCCCAGCACCGGAACCATTCACCATCTTAGAACCGTCGAAGAACATGGTCCAGTGCTCCGAGTGAACTTGAGTCGGCAGTTGCTGTTCAATCCACTCGGTGACGAAATCTGCAATTGCTTGGGACTTGATAGCTTTCTTTGCCTCAAACTTGATATCTAGGGGAAGGAGTTCAATCGCCCATTTTGCCACTCGACCAGTTGCATCTCTGTTGTGCAGAATCTCTGACAATGGAGCGTCGCTGACGACTGTAATGGAATGGTCAGAGAAGTAATGTGCAACCTTCTTCGTGGTCATATAAATCCCATATACAAGCTTCTGATAATGAGGATATCTTTGCTTTGATGGGGTGAAAACTTCAGAAACATAATATACTGGGCGCTGAACTTTAAAGGTTTTTCCTTCTTCTTCCCGCTTGACCGTAAGTACTAAACTGACGACTTGTCCCGTGGCTGCAATGTAAAGTAGCAAAGGCTCTTCGCTGATTGGGGCAGCAAGCACCGGCTGGGTGGAGAGTAGGGCTTTTAGCTCTGCAAACGCTGCATCAGCTTCAGGAGTCCACTCGAACTTGTCTGACTTCTTCATCTGTCGGTAAAGAGGCAATGCCTTTTCACCGAGACGAGAAATGAATCGACTTAAAGCGGCCAAGCAACCAGTAAGCTTCTGGACATCGTGCACGCGCACAGGGCGCTTCATTCGGAGTATAGTACCAATTTTTTCTAGGTTGGCGTCGATTCCTCGTTCGGAAATGAGAAAACCGAGTAACTTTCCGCCAGGAACTCCGAATGTGCACTTTGATGGGTTAAGCTTGATATCATACCTCCTGAGGTTGGCAAATGTCTCAGCAAGGTCAGTCAGCAGGTCGGAACCTTTCCGTGACTTGACCACAATATCATCCATGTATGCTTCCACATTTTGACTGATTTGAGTGAGCAAACACTTCTGAATCATCCTCATGAACGTGGCTCCAGCATTTTTTAGGCCGAATGGCATGGTAACATAATAGAAGCACCCGAATGGAGTGATGAAAGCTGTTTTCATCTCGTCGGGACCATACAGACGGATCTGATGGTAACCAGAATAGGCATCTAAAAAAGACAGGCGCTCGCATCTCGCAGTTGAGTCGACTATCTGGTGGATGCGGGGGAGAGGAAAATAATCTTTCGAGCATGCCCGATTGATATGTTTGAAAACAATGCACATGCGAAGTGACTTGTCCTTCTTGGGGACCATGACAACATTGGCGAGCCACTCGGAGTAGTAAATCTCTGTCACACCCTAGCTAGTTCAAGCATTAGAGTGTGCATCATGTTTAAATTTCTCTTAAATTTGAAATGGGGAAAGCAGAAACCCCCAAAACCCCCTGGAAACAACTAGGGTTTACTAAAATTATTTTCAATGAACCTGAAATGCCCTTCTAAAAAGTTCACCCTCCTTGTCTTGGGTTAAAACCTCTGGCAAAATTGGTTCACAATTTTCTAGGTCAACAGAAGGTCATTGAATTAAATCATAAGTATTTGAATTTGGGCATTTAAATGCTATAAAATAATTTAAATGCTCAAATAATCCTGGAAATAAATGTTTGCTGTTGGAAATAATCTAAACAGAGCCCACAATTATTTTCAGGATTTTTGGAAACGTTTTAGAATTTTATTTAAAGCCCAACAGTTGCAGTTAATTAGAAAAACAGAAACAAATAAAAAGTGAGAGAGAGAGAGGGAAGCCCACCCGGGCCTTACCTGTGCTGGCCCAGCCACCTGGCTCGGCCCAGCCTACTGGCTCTGCCAGTCGTCGTCCTCCTCGCGCCAGAAGGACGCGGAGCGCGTGGCCGGCGCCCGCGGCCACACGCCGGCCACCTCCTGCTTCCGCCGACGCCTGGAGACGCCTAGGGGTGCCACGCGACCCCCACGTCCCCCTCTCATCCTCTCTCACTCTCCCCTCGTCTCCCTCACCCTCTCCCGCACCATGGCCGACGAGCTTGTCACCGTCTCACCGCCATAGTCGCGCTCTCCATCACCCCTCGCCTCTCTGACCTGTCCAGAAGCTCCGCCGCGACACCCTCGCCCTCCCCGCCATCGGATCGTCTTCAACCTCGGTACCCGCCGGACGCTGTTCATCGATTCTCCTCGCTCCGGTCGCCCCCGAGCCCACTGAGCTGCTCATCGACCTCCCTGTGAGCTTCGCCGCCTTTCCCCTCTTCTTTCCCACGCGTTTGCACCCTCTAGGCCATAGTTCCACCATGGCCGAAGCTCGTCTTCGCTCGAGCTCATCGCCAGCGTCGCTCCGGCGACCATTTGGTCCTCCCGTGCTATGCAACGTGCTTGCGGCATCGCGTAGTGCCTCGCTAGCGCTTCAGTTTCCGTGTTTGCACGCCGTAGCCCACTCCCCGCACATGGCCGAACTCCGGCCGCCGCCTTGGAGCTCGCCGTCGTCGTCTCCGGCCACCGTAGGCCCGGCCTCCACCACCACTAGATGCGCGACTGCAAGAGCTCTCCAACGAGCCCAAGAATGGCCTCGCCCGTGCCCTGTGGGCGTTTTCCGAGCTGCGCCACCCTCTCGGGCCTCGCCGGTGTCGAGTCGCCGGCGAGTTTGACCCAGTTTGACTCCTGGGTGGGCCCAGGTAGACCCCCCTGAGTCTATGACAGGTGGGGCCGGTCTGCTAACTAATTTAGGATTAGTTTTAATTATTTTTAATTAAATCAGTCACTGACATGTGGGCCCAGGCCCCACTGACAGCTAATTAGTGTTAATCTAATCCTGTTAATTAGCTGAGAGGCTGACAGAAGGGGCCCACCAGTCAGGTTTGACCTGGGCTGGCGCCTTTGACCTGCTGAGGTCAGCATGACGCAATGCTGACGCAGTAATGCATTCTCTGGATTTATTTTTATTCAGGAATTTCCAGAAAATAGTTAAAACTTCTAAAAATCATAGAAAATCAACCATAGCTCCAAATGCAAAGATTTATATATGAAAAATGATCAGAAAAATTCAATCTATCCATCTATAATGGTTTCATGCATGAAAAAACAAGTTTACCTTGCTGTTTAAGCAGAATAAGGAAATGCACTATTAAGGCCATGTTTAATGAGCTAATATCTGAATCTTTGATTCAAATGAGTTCATTCCTTTCTGTTATAGCTTGCATTAGGCCAAGACACATTCATATTGCCATGTCATAGCATGCATCATATTGTTGCATATCGTCATGTGTTGATTGTGTTCCGATGTGTTCTTCGTGGTAGGTTCTGCCTCCGAGGATATTCACGAGTATCCAACTGAAGGGCAGTATCCCACTACCACTCCATCAGGCAAGCAACCATTGATCATTCCGATACAAACCCATGTTCTCGCTTCTTCTCTTGTTTACTGCATTAAGACAACGCGATTCAAACTGCTGTGTGCTATGGTAGTTGAACCCTTATCCTTTGCATGACCTGTCGTTGCCACAGTAACTAGATGAAACCCACTAGCATGTGTAGGAGTTGATTGAGCCATGTATGTGATTCCTACCTTGCTATGCCTGCTATGCTTAGAGTTGTGTCAGGTCTGGTTCATCTGGGTGATGGGCCAGAGTGAAATGCTTATGCCGGTAATGTGAGGGATGTGTTGAACATGTTTTTGTAAAGGTATCGATGAGAGGCCATGTAGGAGTACATGGTGGGTTGTTTCATTGAGGCCGTCCCTAAGAACTGAGATCTGTATGTGTGATTTAAGATTCAGCTACTACCATGCATTGGGATCCTTAATTGACCCTCTCGGCTTCTTAACCACCCTAGTACTCTGTCTAGGAGTTGCAAATAGTTTCTGGTGTTTGTAGGTTATGTGTTGGCGGCCGTGCGTAGCGCTGACCCTAGGGGTGGGCTATGTTGCGGTAGATACACTGTGGCATGGTGTACCGAGTCACCCGTTTGGTGTCTCGGGATCCCTGTTCACATCGTTCGTGGCCGTATATGGAAACCTCGGCCGGACTCCCTGCGGATGGAACCCGGATAGGTGATAAACCTGGACTAGAGACTTAAGTGTTTAGGTAGGCCGTGGCCGACACCCTCGCTGGGCTTCCGCTTGAAGGTTGCCGAGTACATGTCGTGTAAACGGCGGTAAGTGGTGAAAGCGTGTATGAAGAAGTACACCCCTGCAGGGTATAAAACTATTCGAATAGCCGCGTCCGCGGTAAAGGACTACTTGGTTGCCTATACAGTTCATAGACAAGTTAATGGGTACTAATAAAAGACTCAAGATAAGTGTGAGTACCGAGGATGGCCCTCTCGTCGGATGACGAGGGAGGATCCCCGATGGGGTATTGTGTTGGTGAGTAGTGGACTCGTGTGCGAAAACTATTTTACTGGTGAAGTTCTGTAGGATAGCTTAGCCAAGAGTCAAAGCTGGCTTGCTGCATTAACCCCACCACCTTCTTGAGAATAAGCATGTATAGTAGGTTCTGATGTAAGACTTGCTGAGTACCTTTGTACTCATGTTTGCTTAATTACTGTTTTCAGACGACAACACCGCCCCTCCGATGGGTTCTACGTAGACCTTGACATCGACGAGTGACTAGCCACCCAGGTGGTGATCCTGGCCATGGAGGGCCCTATGTAGATAGACAGGCTTCGAGAAGCCTTCTTTCTTTCTAGAGTCTGTACTCAGACTAGTTGCTTCCGCATGTGCTTGAATGTTTGTATGACTTGAGTGTCGGGTCATGTGACCCCTATGTGTATGAACATGTTATGTATGGCTCCCTGGAGCCTTTAAATAAAGTACTTGAGTTGTAGAGTTTTGGTGTGATGCCATGTTGTATGTACTCATATCGGGCATATTGTGTGTATGATTGAAATGCTTGGTATGAGTGGGATCCGACAATCTAGTTGTTTATCCTTGGTAGCCTTTCTTATGGGGAAATGTAGTCTAGTGTTCCTCGAGCCATAGTAGTCCGCTACAGTCCGGTTCACCGAAGTCCTGCTAGCCTAGCACTACTGTTTAGGACACTTGACTGGCCGGCATGTGTTTCACTTCGTTCCTATGTCTGTCCCTTCGGGGAAATGTCACGCTGTGACTTCTGGAGTCCTGCCTAGCCTGCTACAGCCCGGGTTCCCCGGAGTCCTGTTAGCCCAGTGCTACAGCCCGGAATCAATCGCTGATGACCGACATGCTCGATGTGATTCATGTATGCCTGTCTCCATAGGTCTGTGCCGCTTTGGGTTCATGACTAGCTAGGTCGGCCCGGGTTCTCTGTCATATGGATGCTAGCGACACTATCATATACGTGAGCCAAAAGGCGCAAACGGTTCCGGGCCATGGTAAGGCGACACCCGTGGGATACCATGTGTGAGGCCGCAAAGTGATATGAGGTGTTACCGGCTAGATCGATGTGACTTGGAATTGGGGTCCTGACAGCGTTGGCATCAGAGCTGGACTGCCTGTAGGTTCGTTGAGCCAAACTGGTCGATGTCGAGTCTAGAAATGCTTTAGTTATATGTAGGGGAATTGATTGTGGGAGGGAACGTAAGGCTCTTTTACTCCTTTACCCTATGCCTCTGATCTGAGTCATTCTCTTCTCATTCAACATGGGTTAAGGACTAGGCTCTCTCCTTCTATCAGGTTCACGTGTTACTAATCCGTAGTAGCTTATAGGATTGATGCTACAAGCCCCAGTTCAGTTTCTACTATTTTAGTATGTTGCTAATTGGATCAGAATCTTGATATGATGTTGTTGAGTGGTATTGCGAACTGTTGTGGATGTCTCAAATCTTTTTCTGAGCATTTACAGCTGTTATGCTGTCCAATTTTCCCTAGAAATTCTAATGTCTTTGCATTGTGGTTGTGCTTTCAGATGGCCAACCGTATTCAAAACCAAGTGGTTTGCCTGACCCGGTGCCTCGACGTGCCCGGTCATACTGCTATGTTAGTCCGGGTAATGATCGAGACGGGCTACCGTTGGTATCCCGAATACACCGTCGAAGAGCAGTTTCACGACTTTAATCAAAGCCAATATCTCTGCACCGTCAGGATATTTCCTTCTTATCCTGGATCTACCGAGCCCCTTCACTGTTCCTATGGACTCGGGGTTACTGTTGAGATGGTTGTGCAGGATGCTGCCTATTCCATGATGACCATCTTGCGAGTCCGGACTGGCCTGCTTCAGAACACCGACTTCCGTTACATGCCAGCTTCACTTCCGAGAGCGCAAGGGTATCTTCAGGCTATCTATGCTGACTCCACTCAGGAGGACTCATTAACTCGTACCACTGCCGAGATGCTCGAAGATAAGGACCGAGAGAATCGGGCCTTGAGGCTGGAGCTTTTCAATACCCGTGCTGATCATTGGGCCACATTGACTCGGTTTGCACCTGCGGTGCAAGCTGGATGTATGGATACAAGGGATCTGTATCCTGTGAGATCAGATCTGCCAGACATGGTGGATTGGCGTGATGTGGGAGGCATCACCCCACCCCGTGGTCCCCGCAGGCCACTGTTTGTCGGTCCAAGACCTCATCCTAGCCCCTATGGTCCACAGGCTCCTCAGGCCCGTCTGTTCCCGGATGGTCACGTTGAACTTCCAGGCTATGGAGGTGACTTCTATGAGGACTACTACGGAGCTGTCTGAGTTAGTAGTAGTACCACTAGTATTGTAGTATTTGTATCTCCACTGTCCTGCGAGACTTGTGGAATATGACTTTGTGTGTAATCAAATCCGGAGGTGTAGACAAATACTGTATAGGAGCTTGGAATGCCTCCGATGAGATGTAACGTCTTTCATCATAGTTGTACTGTAGCCTGGGCTTGTACTAAACTATGTATGATGTGTATGAACGTTGGTATATATATGGCAGTTTTGTATTACCATGACATACGGATGAACATCTCTGCATTCCGCGTTATCCATTACATTCTGCACTCCTTGCTAAGTTTGAGCCATCCTTATCTAAACCATTGTCTTGTTTTCTCCTAGGATGGTCAACACCCACAGCAACCCTGCTGCCTCGGAGCAGGGGGAAGCCAGTGCAGCTAGAGGTGAAAATCTGCCTCACCCGCCTTCTCTGGCTGAAGTAATGCTGGAGGCGGAAAGAAACAAGCGTGAGACTAACCGCCTGCTAGAGCGGATTGAGCAGAACACTGCACGCCACCCACAAAATGACTTGGTGTCAATCAATGACTTTATCAAGCTGTACCCACCAAAGTTTAACCATTCCGTCGAACCCCTCGACGTGGATGACTGGCTTCGCAGCATCACTCACAAGCTACGTTCTGCCAACGTAGCCGAAGTCGACAAGGTTACCTATGCTGCCTATCACCTCGAAGGCCCTGCTAGCCTTTGGTGGGAAAACTTCGAAGCTATGCGCCCGGTTGGCCAAGTTACTACTTGGGCTGAGTTCAGTGAGGCTTTCCGCGAGCATCACATTCCGGAAGGTCTCATGGATCGCAAGAGGGAGGAGTTCTGCAACTTCACCCAAGGAAGACTGACTGTGGATGCTTATAGTCGTGAATTTGGAAATCTGGCACGCTATGCTCCCGAAGAGGTATCTACTGACACTAAGAAGCAAGCAAGGTTCCGCAAGGGTCTTAGCCCTGAGCTTCACTGCGATCTTCGTCTGCACGAGTGCACCTCCTTTCAGAAGTTGGTCAATAAAGCCATCAGTGCTGAGACAGGCCAGACTGATTATGACGCTTCACGCAAGCACTCCCGTGACTTTGGCTCTTCATCCGGCTCTGGAGCTCAGAAGCGCCGGGTGTGGATCCCAAGCACGGCACTGCCACCCAGGTTCATCCCGAGGCCATCCTTTGAGGCGCCTCGTCCCAACCAGCAATTTGCACCGCCCAAGCCCTATGGTGGCCCCGCTGCTAATGCTGCTCCACGCCCCAATGTGGTGACATGCTTTAAGTGAGGAGAGCCGGGTCACTATAGTCGAGAGTGTCCCCAGAACAACAACCCCAATCAAACTGGAAAGTCCGTTGGCCGTGGTAAGCCTGCGGGAAAAACATTCTACGCCAAGCCGGCCACCACTGCACGTGGCCATGTCAACTATGTTTCAGCCGAGGTGGCTCATGAGGATCCCAACGTCGTCCTTGGTACGCTCCTTGTTAACTGCCATCCGGCATCTGTTCTTTTCGATACTGGAGCATCTCATTCATTCATATCCGAGAGCTATGCTCGATTGCATAACACGACATTCTGTGACATGCCCACTTCCATGGTAATTCAAACTCCGGGTTCCAAATGGCAAACTTCTAGAGTAAGTCATGGGAACGAAATTCTTGTCGATAGACTTGTCTTCCTTGCATCCTTGATAGCTCTCAAGTCCACGGATATAAACATCATCTTGGGTATGGACTGGATGTCAGCTCATTACGCTAAGATTGATTGTGCCACTAGAACCGTTCAGCTTACTCACCCATCAGGCAAGACAGTCAATGTCTTAACTCGAGTGGCCAAGCGCCAGCTTTACTCCCTAAATGCCAACCCCCTTCCAGACCTTGAGGATGTTCCGATAGTCCGAGACTTTCCGGATGTCTTTCCAGAAGAACTACCAGGTGTTCCACCTGACAGGGATGTCGAGTTTGTGATAGACCTTGTTCCAGGAACCGTGCCAATTTCTAGAAGACCCTACAAGAGGCACCCTTAGAACTAGCCGAGCTTAAGAACCAACTCGATGAGTCCTTGAAAAAGGGTTTCATCCGTCCTAGTTCCTCTCCTTGGGCTTGCCCCGTCCTCTTCGTCAAGAAGAAGGATGGAATGGATCGAATGGTTGTGGACTACCGCCCTGTCAACCTGGTCACCATCAAGAACAAATACCCGCTTCCTAGGATTAACGATCAGTATGATCAGCTCGCTGGATCCTCAGTCTTTTCCAAGATGGATTTGAGGTTGGGCTACCATCAAGTCAAAATCAGAAATGGGGACATTCCCAAAACGGCCTTTGTTACTCGTTATGGCCAATACGAGTACACTGTCATGTCCTTCGGTTTGACCAATGCCCCAGCTACCTTCTCTCGGTTAATGAACTCGGTTTTCATGGAGTACTTGGATAAATTCGTCGTGGTATACCTCGATGACATACTCATCTACTCCAAGAATGAAGAGGAACATGCCGAACATCTAAGGCTGGTATTGATGAAACTTCGAGAGCATCGCCTTTATGCCAAATTCTCCAAGTGTGAATTTTGGTTACCAGAAGTGACCTATCTAGGCCATGTAATCTCTGGCAAGGGTATTGCTGTCAATCCTGAGCGAGTTCAAGCCGTCCTTGATTGGACTCCACCTGAGACGATCAAGCAAGTTCGGAGTTTCCTTGGCTTAGCGAGCTATTGCCGCCGCTTCGTCGAGAATTTCTCCAAGGTTGCTAAACCTCTAACTAAACTCCTCAAGAAATATAAAAAGTTAGAGTGGACTCCATAGTGCAAGTTCAGCTTTCAGGAACTGAAAAGACGCCTGACATCTGCTCCCGTACTGGTACCACCAGATTTCTCCAAGGACTTTATTATCTATTGCGACGCCTCGCGACAAGGACTAGGTTGCATACTCATGCAGGATCATCAGGTAATTGCCTATGCTTCACGGCAATTACACCCACATGAGGAAAATTATCCCACACATGATCTAGAGCTTGCAGCTGTAGTCCATGCACTTAAAACCTGGCGACATTACCTCCTAGGTAATCGTTGCGAGATCTTCACCGATCACCAAAGTTTGAAATATATCTTCACCCAACCAGACTTGAATCTCAGGCAAAGATATTGGGTTGAGTTGATCTCGGATTATGACTTAGGAATAACTTACACCCCGGGCAAAGCCAATGTCATGGCTGATGCACTAAGCCGTAAATCCTATTGTAACAACCTGATGTTACAACAGAGTCAACCACCTCTCCATGAGGAATTCCGTAAGCTTAACCTTCACATGGTTCCTCGAGGATTCCTATCCACCCTGGTGGCGAAACCTACCCTTATGGATCAAATCATAACCGCCCAGCGGTATGGTAAGGGCATATCCCGGATTAAGGAAAACATCGCTAGCGGAGTTGCTAAATGTTTCTCCATGGATGAGCGAGGTGCTGTCTTCTTCGAGAACCGTTTGGTGGTTCCCAAGAAACAACATCTGCGCCAGTTGATCCTTAAGGAAGCTCATGAATCCCCTCTCACCATTCATCCCAGTAGTACTAAAATGTATCAAGACCTACGCCAGAGGTTTTGGTGGACTAGGATGAAGAGAGAAATCGCTCAATACATTGCTAATTGCGACGTTTGTCGTCGTGTTAAAGCAGAGCATCAATGGCCTGCTAGCACTCTTCAACCTTTGGCTATTCCCAAATGGAAATGGTATAAAATCAGTATGGATTTCATCACTGGGTTTCCCAGGTCCAAGAGAGGGAATAATGCCATCTTCGTCGTGATCGACCGTCTTTCCAAAGTAGCCCACTTTCTACCTGTTCGTGAGAGTATCACCGCTAGCCAGCTAGCCGATTTATACATCTCCCAAATAGTGTCTCTTCATGGTGTTCCATTGGAAATTAACTCAGACCGTGGGAGTCTCTTCACCTCTCGATTTTGGGAAAGTTTCCAAAATGCTATGGGAACTCGTCTCTCTTTTAGTATTGCCTTCCATCCTCAATCAAGTGGTCAAGTAGAGCGAGTCAATCAAATTCTGGAAGATATGCTCCGAGCTTCTGTCATCTCGTTAGGAATAAGTTGGGAGAAATGCCTTCCATTCGCAGAGTTTGCTTATAACAATAGTTATCAAACCAGCTTGGGCAAGGCTCCTTTCGAAGTTCTCTATGGACGAAAATGTCGAACGCCTCTTAACTGGTCAGAAACCGGGGAAAGACAACTCTTTGGCCCGGATATGATTCAGGAAGCAGAAGAGCAGGTTCGCGTTATTCGTGAGAAATTGAAAACAGCCCAATCTCATCAAAAGAGTCAATATGATCGTAAACATAAGCCTATGACTTATGAAGTCGACGAGAAGGCTTACCTTCGGGTTACTCCGTTAAAGGGAACCCATCGTTTTGGTATCAAAGGCAAATTGGCCCCTCGTTACATTGGACCCTTTCGCATTCTTGCCAAACGAGGAGAAGTTGCCTACCAATTGGAACTACCTCCGCATCTTTCCAGAGTTCACAATGTCTTCCACGTTTCACAACTCAGGCGTTGCTTCGCGGATCCTATCCGTGGAGTGGACCACGAAACGCTTGATCTACAAGATAACCTCTCCTATCTGGAATATCCCGTTCGTATCCTTGATCAGGCCGAGCGTACCACTCGACGTCAGAATATCAAGTTTCTCAAGGTTCAATGGTCACACCATTCCGAGAAAGAAGCCACTTGGGAAAGGGAGGATCGTCTTCGACTTGAGTACCCCACCTTCTTCGTGGAGGATCCTAAATCTCGGGACGAGATTCTTTTGAGTGGGGGTGAGTTGTCACACCCTAGCTAGTTCAAGCATTAGAGTGTGCATCATGTTTAAATTTCTCTTAAATTTGAAATGGGGAAAGCAGAAACCCCCAACACCCGCCTGGAAACAACTAGGGTTTACTAAAATTATTTTCAGTGAACCTGAAATGCCCTTCTAAAAAGTTCACCCTCCTTGTCTTGGGTTAAAACCTCTGGCAAAATTGGTGCACAATTTTCTAGGTCAACAGAAGGTCATTGAATTAAATCATAAGTATTTGAATTTGGGCATTTAAATGCTATAAAATAATTTAAATGCTCAAATAATCCTGGAATAAATGTTTGCTGTTGGAAATAATCTAAACAGAGCCCACAATTATTTTCAGGATTTTTGGAAACGTTTTAGTATTTTATTTAAAGCCCAACAGTTGCAGTTAATTAGAAAAACAGATACAAATAAAGAGAGAGAGAGAGAGAGGGAAGCCACCCGGGCCTTACTTGTGCTGGCCCAGCCTACTGGCTCTGCCAGTCGTCGTCCTCCTCGCGCCAGAAGGACGCAGAGTGCGTGGCCGGCGCCCGCGGCCACACGCCGGCCACCTCCTGCTTCCGCCGATGCCTGGAGACGCCTAGGGGTGCCACGCGACCCCCACGTCCCCCTCTCATCCTCGCTCACTCTCCCCTCGTCTCCCTCACCCTCTCCCGCACCATGGCCGACGAGCTTGTCGCTGTCTCACCGCCATAGTCGCGCTCTCCGTCACCCCCTCGCCTCTCTGACCTATCCAGAAGCTCCGCCGCGACGCCCTCGCCCTCCCCACCGAGCCACGCATCGCCGGAGGCCCTGCATCGCCGCCATCGGATCGTCTTCAACCTCGGTACCCGCCGGACACCGTTCATCGATTCGCCTCGCTCCGGTCGCCCCCGAGCCCACTGAGCTGCTCATCGACCTCCCTGTGAGCTCCGCCACCTTTCCCCTCTTCTTTCCCACGCGTTTGCACCCTCTAGGCCATAGTTCCACCATGGCCGAAGCTCGTCTCCGCTCGAGCTCGTCGCCGGCGTCGCTCCGGCGACCATTTGGTCCTCCCGTGCTATGCAACGTGCTTGCCGCATCACGCAGTGCCTCGCTAGCACTTCAGTTTCCGTGTTTGCACGCCGTAGCCCACTCCCCGCACATGGCCGAACTCCGGCCGCCTCCTTGGAGCTCGCCGTCATCGTCTCCGGCCACCGTAGGCCCGGCCTCCACCACCACTAGATGCGCGATTGCAAGAGCTCTCCAACGAGCCCAAGAACGGCCTTGCCCGTGCCCTGTGGGCGTTTTCCGAGCTGCGCCACCGTCTCGGGCCTCGCCGGCGTCGAGTCGCCGGCGAGTTTGACCCAGTTTGACTCCTGGGTGGGCCCAGGTAGACCCCCCTGAGTCTATGATAGGTGGGGCCGGTCTGCTAACTAATTTAGGATTAGTTTTAATTAATTTTAATTAAATCAGTCACTGACATGTGGGCCCAGGCCCCACTGACAGCTAATTAGTGTTAATCTAATCCTGTTAATTAGCTAAGAGGCTGACAGAAGGGGCTCACCAGTCAAGTTTGACCTGGGCTGGCGCCTTTGACCTGCTGAGGTCAGCATGACGCAATGCTGACGCAGTAATGCATTCTCTGGATTTATATTTATTCAGGAATTTCCAGAAAATAGTTAAAACTTCTAAAAATCATAGAAAATCAACCATAGCTCCAAATGCAAAGATTTATATATGAAAAATGATCAGAAAAATTCAATCTATCCATCTGTAATGGTTTCATGCATGACAAAACAAGCTTACCTTGCTGTTTAAGCAGAATAAGGAAATGCACTATTAAGGCCATGTTTAATGAGCTAATATCTGAATCTTTGATTCAAATGAGTTCATTCCTTTCTGTTATAGCTTGCATTAGGCCAAGACACATTCATATTGCCATGTCATAGCATGCATCATATTGTTGCATATCGTCATGTGTTGATTGTGTTCCGATGTGTTCTTCGTGGTAGGTTCTGCCTCCGAGGATATTCACGAGTATCCAACTGAAGGGCAGTATCCCACTACCACTCCATCAGACAAGCAACCATTGATCATTCCGATACAAACCCATGTTCTCGCTTCTGCTCTTGTTTACTGCATTAAGACAACGCGATTCAAACTGTTGTGTGCTATGGTAGTTGAACCCTTATCCTTTGCATGACCTGTCATTGCCACAGTAACTAGATGAAACCCACTAGCATGTGTAGGAGTTGATTGAGCCATGTATGTGATTCCTACCTTGCTATGCCTGCTATGCTTAGAGTTGTGTCAGGTCTGGTTCATCTGGGTGATGGGCCAGAGTGAAATGCTTATGCCGGTAATGTGAGGGATGTGTTGAACATGTTTTGGTAAAGGTATCGATGAGAGGCCATGTAGGAGTACATGGTGGGTTGTTTCATTGAGGCCGTCCCTAAGAACTGAGATCTGTATGTGTGATTTAAGATTCAGCTACTACCATGAATTGGGATCCTTAATTGACACTCTCGGCTTCTTAACCACCCTAGTACTCTGTCCAGGAGTTGCAAATAGTTTCTGGTGTTTGTAGGTTATGTGTTGGCGGCTGTGCGTAGCGCTGACCCTAGGGGTGGGCTATGTTGCGGTAGATACACTGTGGCACGGTGTACCGAGTCACCCGTTTGGTGTCTCGGGATCCCTGTTCACCTCGTTCGGGGCCGTATGTGGAAACCTCGGCCGGACTCCTGCGGATGGAACCTGGATAGGCGATAAACCTGGACTAGAGACTTAAGTGTTTAGGTAGGCCGTGGCCGACACCCTCGCTGGGCTTCCGCTTGAAGGTTGCCGAGTACATGTCGTGTAAACGACGGTAAGTGGTGAAAGCGTGTATGAAGAAGTACACCCCTGCAGGGTATAAAACTATTCGAATAGCCGCGTCCGCGGTAAAGGACTACTTGGTTGCCTATACAGTTCATAGACAAGTTAATGGGTACTAATAAAAGACTCAAGATAAGTGTGAGTACCGAGGATGGCCCTCTCGTAGGATGACGAGGGAGGATCCTTGGTGGAGTATTGTGTTGGTGAGTAGTGGACTCGTGTGCGAAAACTATTTTACTGGTGAAGTTCCGTAGGATAGCTTAGCCAAGAGTCAAAGCTGGTTTGCTGCATTAACCCCACCACCTTCTTGAGAATAAGCATGTATAGTAGGTTCTGATGTAAGACTTGTTGAGTACCTTTGTACTCATGTTTTCTTAATTACTGTTTTCAGACGACAACACCACCCCTCCGATGGGTTCTACATAGACCTTGACGTCGACGAGTGACTAGCCACCCAGGTGGTGATCCTGGCCATGGAGGGCCCTATGTAGATAGACAGGCTTCGAGAAGCCTTCTTTCTTTCTAGAGTCTGTACTCAGACTAGTTGCTTCCGCATGTGCTTGAATGTTTGTATGACTTGAGTGTCGGGTCATGTGACCCCTATCAGTATGAACATGTTATGTATGGCTCCCCGGAGCCTTTAAATAATGTACTTGAGTTGTAGAGTTTTGTTGTGATGCCATGTTGTATGTACTCATATCGGGCATATTGTGTGTATCATTGAAATGCTTGGTATGAGTGGGATCCGACAATCTAGTTGTTTATCCTTGGCAGCCTTTCTTATGGGGAAATGTAGTCTAGTGTTCCTCGAGCCATAGTAGTCCGCTACAGCCTGGTTCACCGGAGTCCTGCTAGCCTAGCACTACTGTTCAGGACACTTGACTGGCCGGCATGTGTTTCACTTCGTTCCTATGTCTGTCCCTTCGGGGAAATGTCACGCTGTGACTTCCGGAGTCCTGCCTAGCTTGCTACAGCCCGGGTTCCCCGGAGTCTTGTTAGCCTAGTGCTACAGCCCGGAATCAATCACTGATGACCGACATGCTCGATGTGATTCATGTATGCCTGTCTCCATAGGTCTGTGCTGCTTTGGGTTCATGACTAGCCATGTCATCCTGGGTTCTCTGTCATATGGATGCTAGCGATACTATCATATACGTGAGCCAAAAGGCGCAAACGGTTCCGGGCCATGGTAAGGCGACACCCATGGGATACCGTGCGTGAGGCCGCAAAGTGATATGAGGTGTTACCGGCTAGATTGATGTGACTTGGAATCGGGGTCCTGACAATCTCTCGGATAAACTCTGCTGCTAAGAGCCGAGCCACCTCCTCGCCGATGGCCTTTCTCTTCTGGACGGCGGACTGTCGAAGATGTTCTTTGACCAGTTTCACTTTTGAGTTGACTCGGAGATGGTGATCAGCTAGCCCTCTGGGAAGACCGGGCATGTCAGAAGGCTTCCATGCGAAGATGTCCCAGTTCTCACGAAGGAATTGGATGAGCGCTTCTTCCTATTTGGAGTCAAGTGTTGTAGAGATATGAGTCGGAGAAGCACTGGGGTCGGTCGGGTGAATGTGAATCGGCTTTGTCTCACCGGACGACTGAAATGCTGATTCCATAGCGGGCTTCTTGGCTTGCAACAAATCACTCGGGTCTGCAGTTTTCTGGTATTCCTGCAGCTCTACCACTGCCATCTGAGCATCGGCGATCTTTGAGCCTTTCTGAAAGCACTCTTCCGCTTTCTTCCGATTGCCGGTAATAGTGATCACACCTCTGGGACCAGGCATCTTCAGTTTGAGGTACACGTAACATGGTCAAGCCATGAATCGTGCATAAGCTGGCCTGCCTAGAATAGCGTGATAAGCACTCTGGAAGTCCACAACTTCAAACGTCAACTTTTCTTTGCGGTAATTTTTGGAATCACCGAAAACCACATCAAGAGCAAGTTGGCCGAGTGACTCAGCCTCCTTTCCAGGAATGACTCCATGGAAGCTCATGTTGCTGGTACTGAGTCTGGACATCGAAATGCCCATCCCTTTCAACGTCTCTGCATATAGTATATTCGGGCCACTGCCTCCATCCATCAAAACCTTGGTCAGTCGAGTGCCTTCAACAATTGGGTCGACCACCAAAGCTTGCCTCCCAGGGGTGGCTAAGTGCGTCGGGTGACCAGACTGGTCGAATGTGATGGCAGTCTGAGACCATTTCAAATAACTGGATGTTGCCGGGGCGACCATATTCACTTCTCGGTTGATAACTTTCAATCGACTTTTGCTTTCAACATCAGCAAAAATCATCATGGTAGAATTGACCTGGGGATACCCATCATCACTATCTTCCTTGTCCTCAACTTTGTCCGACTCCTTTTCCTTATCTTTGGGCTGTTTCCCTTGGAACTGCTGGATCAAGAGCCGGCACTGTCGAGTGGTATGCTTCGGATAAATGAGTTTACCCTCTTCATCTTTCTTTGTGTGAATGTGACATGGCAGATCCAACACATCATTTCTGTCTTGGTCTTTCACCTTCTTGTGGTTCCAAAGCCCTTTGGGCTTCCCCTTGAACTTTCCTTGAGTCACGGCCAAGGCTTCTCTAGGAGCAGCTGGCTTGGCTTTCCGCTTCTGCTTCCGACTGGAGTTCCCTCCTCCGGTTTCGTGGGAGACTGACTTGTGCTTGCCACTCCGGAGCCGATCCTCTTCTTCACCATTAGCATACTTGGTGGCAATCTCCATCATTCGACTCAGAGACATGTCTCTAGTTCGACCGAATTTCAGGTTTAGTTCTCTATACTTAATGCCTTCCTTGAAGGCACAGACTGCTTGGTGATCAGATATGTTCTCTACTGTGTGATGCAATGTAATCCATCTCTAGATGTAGGCCCTCAAAGTTTCATTCGGCTTCTGCACGCAAGATTGCAGCTCTGTCAACCCTGCTGATCGCTTGCAAGTTCCTTCAAATGTTTTGACAAACACTCGGGCAAGATCTTCCCAAGTGTAAATGCTGCTGGGCGCTAACTGATTCAGCCATGCTCTGGCCGAGCCTTACAACATAAGAGGCAGGTGTTTCATTGCCACTTCATCGTTACCGCCACCAATCTGAACAGCCACTCGGTAATCCTCAAGCCAAGTATTAGGCTTGGACTCACCAGTGAACTTACTGACTCCAGTCGCCAACCTGAAGTTGGGAGGAATCACCGTGGCTCTGATGGCTCTACTGAAGCACTCCGGTCCTGAGACGTGTACTCTGCTGCTGGTGGGTACATCTCTGTCTCGACCTTCTCGGTGGGCTCCGTTCCTGTCGACCAAACCCTGAACGTGACCGGATCTCGCATCAAAGCCTGGCTCCCTGGGGTCGACTGGAATCCTTCACCCAACACTGTGAGGGCGTCTGTCATCCTGCTGTCGAGGCACGTACGATCCACTCCTTGGGGGAGGGGTGGGTACTCGACGTCGATCATCCCGATCGAGTCGGTGATCATACTGCTCACGGTTCCTGTTCTAATCGCGCCGGTCTCCACGTCCCTCATGCCTCGGGGGCAATCTTGGGCTATGGGCCGACTGGACTGTATCTGTAGCGACGGATCTGTTGTGGATCCTATTTCGCGACTGTGACACAGCTAAATTCTGATCTCCTGCCGCCCGGAGCAATGCTCTGATCTGCAACAAGCCTCTGCTAGCCTCTGACTGAGAAGGCTGAATCGACTCTGCTATACGGGCTGCAGCTGCTAAATTCTGAATCGGAGTTTGATATACCTGATTCGGTGGCAGAAAGAGCTGACGTCGACTGGATGTTGGAATCCGTTGTCGTGCACGCTTGTCGAGTGCTCGCTGGAGGTTCTCCAGTCAAGTGCGCTCAGCCAAGTTGGCCAAGCACGCGTCCTCTAAGGCACGGGCCTCGGGAGTTTCTCCAACGATAGGAGTGTGCAGCGCATCCATGTTCCGGCGGCGAAGTTCTTCTCTCTGTAGCGAAGTAAGGGGCTCGGGGAGATACTCTTCATGAGTATGCGACGGACCGCCTCCGTCGTCGCCTCCGTCGGTGCGGGGAAAGCCGGGAGGACTGCGTGGTTCATAGACCATCAGAACCTCTACCGCTGGATCACTGCTGTCACACTCGGATGCAGTCTCTGCGGAGCCAGTCGACAGGTC